>NC_064754.1:34264042-34461542 GCF_011397635.1 Epinephelus fuscoguttatus | reverse complement strand
TCAACACAAATAAACAACTTAGTAAAAAAATATGGATAATAAGTAACAAAGGCTAAAGCTCAACAGTTAATGTCATAGTATAATTACTGCATCTTCATTCATATTCTCTCTGTGTATCTGTGTGTATGAGCTGCACTCTGCAGATCAGCCCTCAACTATCTGCGTATAAAAGTGTCTCAGTTGAGTTGGTTCACACCCATGCTCGTGCACTATGTGAGTTGGCCCTTTTGGCTCCCTTCTCCCTGTGGTTTCAGGACCAAGCAGTTGTGGAAGACTCTGACCAGGTGTGTCTGTAAGGCTGCTGCTCGCTCGGCTTGGCCAGGCTCTTTAAATTGGCTAAAAGCTTACAGGTGTGCTGTGATCTGGTGCGGTCTGCTCTGCTTTTGTGTTCCTCTGCTGCCCTGCCAGATTAGGAGCAGACTATGGTAGATGCCATTAACCAAACTAAAGCTGTTCAGCATTGGTTGTCTCAAGCTAAATGTCTTTATATTCAGAATAGTGTCAGAAAGTCTGGATTTTTGCCACCATGTAGTGTAGTGAATGCTAAAATGACCTTCATTGACCTACTCTCTAGTGAAGTGATGATGGGGTATGACCTCCTTGTTTTTTGCACAAGTTCAGAGTAGCATTTTCTATCACTGGGAAGCAATAAGGACATTCAACTATTTAATGCCATTTTGTTAGAGTCCTTGCTGAAGCTAAACTCCATGTAGCATGTGGGTGTAGATTACACCTATGGTGTCGAGGATCAGCATGAGTTTGGATCTGTGTTTGGCCTTGGCTGAGTGTGAATACTCTACGTTTGGTTGTGTTTTTGTGCAGAGAGGTAAACAAGTATGTAATTATGTTGTTTATGATTGTTGTTTAGCACTCAGACTGCCATGGGGTTGTGTATATTTAAGCGTATTGCACTGTAGTTTGGAGCATCTTGCTATACTGGGAGATTACGCATGACTTTGGCATGAAAGGTGCATAGAAGAGATTGTTTTGCATTTTTGCAAATACAGGTGAGAGACACGTGACAGACACTTAGACGAGACATGCACGCACATAGTGAAACCAGTATTGTATTTTGCACTTCATTTTTCTGGCAGCTGTGCAACTTTGTCCTAGAGTGAAAAAAATCATCAGTGCAGTTTAAAGTTGTTTTTAGACTTTGCCTTTAACACACAATCAGATATAATAGGTGATTTCAGTGATATAGTGCTTAAAATAATGTTGAGCCTGATTCTACCAATGCAGGAGCATTTTGAAAATATGTTAAAGAGTCAGTTCAACCCCAAATCAAAATACATGTTTTTCCACTTACCTGTTCTGCTCTTTATTAATCTAGATTGATAGATCTAGCCATTAATGTTTAACATTACATATCACACCGTCATGAGCACAAACATTTCGTCCATGAGTAGATTCAGATGTATTCTTTTGGTGCTTGAGCACCACAAGCTGAGTGCCATCTAGTTTCATTATACTCGAGAGAAGGCAGACATCTCTATGGCTGATATCTCCAACACTCTGCAAGACTCACAAAAATAATCTAGACTGATAAACAGCACTACAGTTAGGAGAAAACTATGTATTTTTGATTTTAGGAGGACTGTCCCTTTTATGTGACTTACAATAGTCACAAGATAAAAATGACCACTGAACATATATACATTGAGGTTTATCATTTATAATATTAGTGATCTAGTTCTGTGATTTCCCCCCTGGATTATGATGTTTATAAATAACACAGTCATATTTGCAGAATGGATTCATTGCAAGAGGTTTTAAGCATGTCTCGTAGATTGTTTCAGTTCACACATTTCTTTTATTTTTCTCTTCAAGCCTTTAATATAGATGGCAGCTCTCCTCCTTTAAGCCAACAAGAGGAGCCAGAACTGAGCTTTTAATTCATTGAAATAAGAATTACTTGTTGATATATTTGAAGATATCACAGTGTCAGCTATTAAATTGTCAATAAAGTGACGAGATGAAAGAAAGAAGTGTCACTATATCCTCTTATTTACTACAAGTTATGACATTGTTTCTGTTTGCGTGGAGCCATTTTTGTGTGTATCTGCTCCACAACAACACTGCAGTCTCATTTCACTCCATCAGTTTTGAATTCTGCTTATCAACCTGTGCACTGGGCCTGTGAGCGAGCAAATGGGCAGTGTGAGTATGTGAGAACATCTAGAGGATATTTGTTTCACGAATGAAATTCCAGCATATGAAACATTTATGTGTATGATTATAGCTGTAGTGGGGGAAGGGGAATTGGATGTGTTGGTCTGTGGTGTCACGAGAGGAAACCACCACAGAGAAGCTTCGTTTACTGAGTTTACTATTGTTTCAGTATCTTTTAAATTCATTTTATGCATATTTTTAAATCAAGGTTTACATTTTAGGAATTCAGGATGTAGTCATCTTGTCTGAGCAAAAAAAAAATGAAGCTTTATGTTGTGTGTGCTGCTCAAAGCGCATTTTGAAAATGTGTATCTCTTACATGCCACCCTTTGTTCCCTGAGTGCAGAAAGCCAAGCTAGGCCCAGGTAAGAAGGTGATCACCGAGACGGACGACAGCCACTCCAGCCAGCAGACTCAAAACAGCCTGGACCAGGTCAAACTCAGCGACTTCAGCTTCCTGGCTGTGCTGGGGAAAGGGAGCTTTGGCAAGGTGAGGCAGCTCAGATTTTCAAAAAGTGGAGCCCTTGGTGTTACTACTAACAGAGTCCATGAGATCTAAAGAAACAAAAAAAAAGAATAGGATATACATAGACTTCTCTCTCCCTGTCTGTTTGAAGGTCATGTTGGCAGAGATGAAGGGTACTGAAGAGCTGTACGCAATAAAGATCCTGAAGAAGGACGTGGTGATTCAGGACGATGATGTGGAATGTACCATGGTGGAGAAGAGAGTCCTGGCCCAACAGGACAAGCCGCCCTTCCTCACATACCTCCATTCGTGCTTCCAGACTGTGGTAGGTAAAAATGCTCCTGGACACGCGTCAGGACAAGTCACTCCAGGTCAGGTCAGGTCAGATTAATTCATGAAGGGGCTCTTAGCTAAACAGCTTAGTCATAAAGTGGTGTGGAGAGCTTTAGAGGACATGCATGAGAAGTATGATTTTAAAAAAAAAAAAAAAAAAGAGAGGGAGAGAGAGAAGGGGAAACAAACAAACCCCAATTAGAAGACTGAGGTTTACACGTGTGTATACAAAAGCATGTGCGTGTATGTGCATGTGTTCAGTTTGAGTCATGCCAAAACCAGACCACACAACCTGAGAGCACGTACTGTATGAGCAAAGAGACATGCACTCAGATGCACTGTATTTCCTGCTCACACACACCCACACACAGTTGCACTTATTCATAGAAGTGCATTGTCCTTGCTTATATAAGAACAGAAATAAATGCAGACATGTGCACACCGATAAAGTTATGACATATATTTATTTGTGCTTTGCATCGTAATTGGCAGTGTTTTCCCCTCCTACTCCTGCCTCATTAAGCTTTAGATCTACACCCGATTTAAAGAACCAAGCCTAACTGAGTGTCATGCACACACATACACTCACACACAGAGAACTTTTTTCCATGTACTTAATTAAATCATAGAGAAATATCTCTTGCTGCTCTGCTTTAACACGCTCTCAGCAATGTAAATGGAACTTGCTAAATCCTCTTCCTCATTTCATATTGGAGCTTAAAGGGACAGTTCAACACAAAATAAAAATAAAAATATTTTACCTCTTACCTGTAGTGCTATTTATCAGTCTAGATTGTTTTGGTGTGAGACGCAGAGTGTTGGAGATATCAGCCATAGCGATGTCTGCCTTTTCTCCTTTTAATTGAACCAGATGGCACTCAGCTTGTGGTGTTCAAAACACAAAAAGATACATTTGTAAAACTCAACAGCAGTATCTCTTTCAAAAAATGATGACGTGGTTACTCAAGATAATCCACAGACCTTGTTGGGAGCAGTTTCATGTAGGAACTATTTTCTTTCTTCGCCCACTAGCCATATCACTGTGCAAAGGGAAATATGCATCTGCTTCTAGCTTGCCTAGCACCACTGAGTAGTCAACGTTACAGCTAAGTCAAGGAGGATGCCATTACATTGCATATCATGCCGTCATGAGCACGAGCTTCTCATCCATGAGTAGATTCAAATGTATATTTTTGCAGTGTTAAGTACCACAACCTGATGGCTATTTAGTTCCTTTATGTTCGTGAGAAGGCAGACATCTCTACGGCTGGTATCTCCAACACTCAGCAACTCACACCAAAACAATCTAGACTGATAAATAGCACCTTAGGTAAGATGGAAAATATGTTTTTTTAACATTGGGGTGAGCTGTCCCTTTAACTGTCTTGGAGAATCACTTATGGTGTACCAATACTAGCAGTAGTAGCAACAGCTGCTGTAATGTGCAGTAGTGGCAGTACATTCAAACTGGGGTAGTGTGATGGTCTGCAGGTAGGTGGTGTTTCTACATGACACATGTAATGTCAAATTGGCATTTTGACATGTAACAACCCTGTCAAATGTCAACAGTTCTTCTGCACTGCTAAAAAATAAGTCTATGGAGTCAGTATTGCACTTCCATGAAGCTGGGGGACTTGGGAGAGACAGTGTATTAAAGAAATGGTCAAAGTTGGTGGAGCAAAGCTCAAGCAGTGTAACTGAAAAAAGAGTCACTTTGGCGCTCTCAGTTGGGATTTCTTTTTCTAATAAACAAGTACAAATGGCAGCCATATTAATTTTCCATGCCCCACTGCTCACATACATTTCAGTCTCAATACGAAAGAAATCAAAGTTTCACCTAATCAGAATGCCTCTCGGTAAATCTACCCAGCTGTTGGTTTGCGCTGGATGGAAAATGAACGTCTGTTAGCAGTTAGATTTCTCAGAAAGGCCGAGCTGAACTATAGCAGCTGATTAGAGCTGTAGCACCAGCAGGCAGACACAGGAAACAGGAAGAGGCTCAGCTTGGCATCACTCATAGCATATTCATGAATACACAGATGTGCGTGTGTATGCGTGTGCACATGCACATGCATGCACACATACACACATACAGTGCACAGTTCATACTCTCACCAAAGAGATGAGAAAGAGGAGAGATAGAGGGAGAGACATGCAGCAAAGGGCTACAGGCTGGAGTCGAACCCGGGCCGCGGCGGCAATAGCCTCATACATGGGGCGCCTGCTCTACCACTAAGCCACCACTTGTGATTTTTAAGTGTTTGTTGTTGTAATACTCATTTAGGCCACAAGAGGTTGAAGTGCACCACTACCCCATGTTATAAATATGACCAAAATCATTCATATTCTTATAGGTGAGATTTAATTTCTCGACACACTCTCAACACAAGGCACATACAGTTTATTGTGTTTTAACAAGTAATGTAACATTACAGTTGTGTCTGTCTCTCAGCTCGACATTTAATCGGTGCTAATCTGCTGTTAGCATTAGCTAATTTGCTGTTAGTTGTTAGCCTGCTTGCTGGCAAGTGAAAAGACACGGATGTATTCAGAGACCTGGATAGAACCTTGAACACGGGATTGAACTGCCATGTATAAAGATGCCTATGGATATTCTCATTTATCCAGGTTATCTCAAGGCAGTTGAATCGAACGCAACTGGACTTAGTTTTGTCCAGAATTAGTCTGACTAGTTCCAGCCTAGTCAGACAAGCATGAATTGATGAAGCCTCTTGGATAAGAGGTGAAACGTCTTCTAAGACAAAAAGTCCAGTTGCGTTCGATTCAATTGCCTTGAGTTGCCATGGATAAAATTACTCAGATGATCCAGGGATGATTGGCACTACTTACGCACTGTGCAGCCCATAGAGCGGGGCACTAGAGACTCCAGGCAGCCAAGCACGACAGAGTGCAATTAAGTGTCTTACTTCCGCCGGCCAAATGGCTACATTCCGGTTTAGCTCTCTGCTAACTTCAATGTGGATAAAATGACATAATCTTGCGGCTCTTTTGAAATATTGCCGGACAAAATGGATCAAATCCTGATAGTGAAATGAGTTATTTTGCTGGCGTTGTAAGGCTCAAAAAATGTATCCACTGATTCACCGATGTTGCTTTTGCCATATAAGTCAATGGGAAAAGTCTTTCTGGGTTGCAGGACACGTGACGGGCCTTGGAAATTGTAGTACCACTGTCTTGCCATTACGAACATTAGCTTCAAAGCCTGCCACACTCCCTGGGGGCCTGTGTTTAGAACATGGCCAAAATGAGTCTTACAACAACAAACACTTGAAAAAATGATTTTGACCACAACAGAAAAATTAACCAGCTGAAACTTTTTTAACCCACCTGTTTCACAGATTTAAAAAAAAAGAACTTAAAAAAAAAAATTACCCTTAGAAAACATTTTTTTCACCTCATAACACAGAAGATTAAAAAAAAAATCAGATTGGAAATATTAAAAAAAAATAGATCACCAGAATTTTTTTTCTCACTTGCCTCTCAGGGTTTCTTTAATTAAGATACTGTGAGTAAAGATACGTTTTAAGAAATAAGGACCCAAAGATAACAAGAGATGAGACCAAGTGTATGGAACACCAAAATCATGTATCCCTAATTATACCATGGCGTGTGGGCGTCAAATGTTGCAATCATGATTTTAGTTTAGCTTCATTATTAAACACAACAAAGAGAGAACATTTTAGTGTCCCCAGTCAGAAGGTCTTGTACACCTTTTAGCATAATTAGCTGAAAAACACAAGTTTTGTTCTGCATCTGTTTTACTAAGACAGCATGTTGTCAGCATCCATTAAAGTGATATCCAGCTGAAGCATCTTTTGTGGCCCATTACTGAGAGAAAACAGGAGACAAAAGACTACAGAAAAGTTGAAAGTGAGAGGCACAGAGATCTAGAGAAGGTGCAGTGTGCATTTTGCTCAAGGGATCGTCATCGTAGTGCTGTGAGGGTCAGAGCTTCCACAAGTTGAGGGTCAGATCTGTCAAACCTAAAGGAAGGCCAGCTTTGATGGCAGTGCAGTGTGTGTCTGTTGCTATGTGAGGTGGTTGGTTTGTGTGTTGCTAGTGAGGGACTGTCAAACTCCGTTGAACTGGGGTCAGGCCAAACTTGTCATGGGCAGTAAGGGACCAGAACTATCAGACAAAGAGAATATCTCCTGACAGATGTCTGTGTTGAGTGTTTTCTTTTTTCCCATGAAGCGCTTTGTTGTGGGCTTTTTAGGTCACCTTGTCATGGCAAGTGTGGCAGGAACGATGGAGTGACTCAGACAGCGAGGTTAGGGAAGGCTGCAACGCTGAGCTGTATCTTTCTGTTAGGAGAGCTGTCAGTGAATTGAAGTGTAGAAATGTTGCATAATTTCACAGCTTTTGTGGAACTTTGCTATTTTTGTGTGAAAAATAATGATGTTGCATGTTATTCTGTCTCCCTCCTCCCCATGCCCCATCTATCCCTACACCCTCTCTCCTATTCCCTCTGTCTCCGTGAACACAGGACCGTCTGTACTTTGTCATGGAGTATGTGAACGGGGGAGACCTCATGTATCATATTCAACAAGTGGGCAAGTTCAAGGAACCTCAGGCAGTGTAAGACACAGCAATTTACTCGCAACTGGTGTAATCCCACTGAATAGGGAATCATTTCTACTGTCAAATACACGTCATGATTATTTTAGTTTTCTAAAACCACTTTGTATAGTGCTACCAAGCTAATAACTGACATTTTATTTGTATAATTTTTTTACATACAGGCTGCATTAATACTGCAACAATATGATATGATCATCTTATGTACGATACATTAAATGGAAATATTTGGGGATTACAGTAAAGCTTTAGGTTTAGTGCAAGTTTGCTTGTGTTTTAAGTCTGCAAATTTGTGGTTGTTATTGCAGGTTCTATGCAGCAGAGATCGCTGTTGGTCTCTTCTTCCTGCACCTTAAAGGAGTCATCTACAGGTGCGTATTGATACCGTTTACATGGCATAAACACAGTGCATGATGTTCTTCACATTCAGTGGCTGTATTTAAAGCAATAATAGAAATTTTGTGACATAAAAGTGTCTGTATTTCTGCAACGGATACCATGCAGTGAAGAGTCATTATATATTGAACTATTGCATTTAAAGTGTTTGATTAGGGCTTTCTTGAAAACACACAGCAACAGAAACTGAGGTTTGTTTGCAATAAATAGTATAAGAATTACATGTACTTAGGATAGGCAGTGAAAGCCACCTGCTGAGAAGTCATCATCTCCAAGGATGTTTTGAACGTCTCTTGTGCTTCTACAGGGATCTGAAGTTGGACAACGTGATGCTGGACTGTGAGGGACACATTAAGATTGCTGACTTCGGCATGTGTAAAGAGAACATGATAGAAGGAGTGACCACGCGCACCTTCTGCGGCACCCCAGACTACATAGCCCCGGAGGTAAGGCTGAAGCATGGAGGGGATGTGATGCGCGTGCATGTTCTGATGCATGAGGTCATCTCTGTCACTGTCTGGTCTGAGCCTGTGTCACCCTTGCGCTCCAGATTAAGGTCACTGCCTCAGGACGGATACACACACACACACACACACACACGCACGCAAGCACTCCCTCGTGACGTAAGCATCCCAGTCAAACAGACACACTGTGTCCGCTGGCAAGTCCAGACTGAACCCAAACATAGCAGCCAGGGTCTCTGTGTTTGTCCCAATGGGGGTTTCTCCAGAGCAAGTTTTATCCTTTGAGGTCAAGACAAATCCACTTGACAGTTAAGCAATTTGTGGTCATGATAGCGGTCATTTTGCTAAGATGTATACGTGCTTCGTTTTGTCCTTGTTTACTGGCAACATCCATATAGAAATGTGGACATGGGAAGTAGTTTGAAGTTCTTAACATTGTGTTTTTAAAAATCATCTCACAGCAACAGAAATCCTTACCAGTGTGCATTTTCCTTGTTGAATGTGTCCTTATATCACAAAAGTTGAAAAGTTTCCAAGGAAGATTAAATTATATCTGTCCAGCACCTTCACATGCAGCTCTATCACTATTTACCCATTTATCCATACCATCTGAGTGCCAGTTGTTTCTGATGAGTCTCTGACTGCTCATCAACTGATGTGGCAACTGTGTATTGATTCAACTGGATCCACTCCCAGTGAATGTAACAGACCGAAACCTCACCCTTGGCAAGAGGTGCAGACAGGATGAGTCCAAGTTGACTGTCTGGATGTTTGACAAGTCCACTGATGACTATGGGCTGAGTTTTGTTGGAGATATTGCCACATAATTTCCAATATAATACACGTCTCAGTAGCATTGTTAAATTGATCGATTGAGTTACTTTGCTGGGTATAAACATATCACTCTGCAAAACCTGACCAAAGAATTTTGCCTCAGTAAAATCCATTGTAAAGTTTTAAAAACTATGATTTCAATTAGGAAATATTAGATGAAAGTATCGGTAAAAATGACGAGCATTTTAGTGCTAGCATTTGGATGATTAGCAGTACCCTATGCTTAAGACACAATTGATTGATCCATAGTCCTGACCTTCTTGGTTACTGTTGCTAAGTTGGACAAGCTTGACAAAAAGAAACGGTTGCCAAAGGTTATGTGAGATAGATTCAGGGCTACGGGCAATATAGCTTCAAGAAGTCAATAGCAAAGAGTGCAATATGTGATGAAAGGATATATACACAATGATCTAAATTAATACTACCAAAATTTACTTCGGGTCACCACGTAGACTTACAAACATTATAAAAACAAAGGAACATTGGCCTTGATCTTTTCTGGCTAACAATAATTCAATATATTATTGAATTATTATTGAATAATTATATTTTTCCTTTTCCAAATCTCAACAGAAAGAAGGATGAAGCCATCCTGGATGATGCTGTTAATCTGCCATTAGGCTAACTCCCCTTAATTAAGATATACATTAGCTAGCTAGTTAGCTGGTGTTTTGCAAACATTAGCTAACTTAAAATGCGACTATTTACAATGTAATGCGTCCAAGAAGACTGTGACGTCAATGTTATGTGACTTTACATAGTAATGTTACCTCTCAACAGACATAGGTGTCCTTGGTGGTGGTGTTGATGTTCAGCTGATGGCAGGTCTATTGCATGGTCAAATCGGATGACATTTGTTTTTCGGTTGTAGGAGTGGAATAAACCTAAAGCCTTTCACACGGTCAGGGTATCAAGTGTTACCTCTACAGGTTCCACAGACTCAGCTTTTAACCATATTCAAAATTTGTTTTTCTTTTTAATGTAGACGAGCATAGCACATAGCATATCAAAGTAGAACAGGAAAGGGGAAAGATGCCCGAGGTTCTGCTGGGTATGTCAACTGTTAGGGCTTAGGCAGGGTTAATTCAATGGGATCCCTATTGATGACCTCATCACATTTGAAACACTGACAACAAATAGTGACACTTTGTAAAATGTTATGATTGTACTGACAGCAAATGAAATGTTTCACTTTTGTGACTTTGTGAGTTCACTTTTTTTAGAAATGTAAAGACACTGATAAATTTAAAGACACACAATAATCTTTTAGTATGCCTTTTTAAATGTCTTTATTGTTATGATTAGTTTAATACTGATCAATCTGTTGGAGCAAGTAATCGCAAAAGTAAACCATGTCAAAGAGGGAAAGTACCATCCACAATAAGATGCCAAACAGAAGTGTTGCCTGTGATTCATGCAATCTGGAAACGAGGCTAAGTATCCATAATTCAATGCTGCTAATCTATTTATCAGTCTCACTTAATTTCACCCAACATATAAATAGCTTGCAGCAGTTTATACTTAATGTACTGATTATTTTTTCCCACTCTGTAGCCATTATCAGTTAGTTGGCTTGTATTTAATTGTGGGCCGGTTATTGATTGCCTCTTAAACCCACTATGATAGACTGGGAGGTTAATTCCGCCCAGCGGACGCAGGGTGAACACGCTGTGACCATTCAGAGTCAGACCGACACTAATGCGCCAGCCAGCGATGACACGGCAGGGGGTGGGAGCGGCTACTGTTTCCATAGCGCTGTGAGCTAATGCACACCTTTCAGGTCACACACTGCATGCTAAGTCACACATGCACACGTGATGTCACACAGTCACATGCATGTGAGCATCACATGTGCACATTTTTATGTTAACAGATATGATATCTGTACATTCTTTCAATACACACATCAGACACACACTTGAACACAAACTCAAAAGTGGAGACTGACCTTAAAAATTGGTTCACAGTGATGATACTCTCAGAGATAATGGAGGGGAAGTGCACCTCAAATTGTGTGTGACAGAAGGACCAGGAGAGATCTCACATCAATCATGGACAGCTATGTTTGCAGAGTTTTGTCAGAGGCCTTTGGTCCATTTCTAAACTTTGAATACATGTTACTAAAAGTCACTCTGACAAGTTGTAGGTGTTTAATTAAAGCTCATCTTCCTTTCTGATTGGAAAATTTTGGCCTTCATTATGTAGGTTAAAGAAGTATTTCACAGCTGGAAAGATGGTCTTTTTATAAATCTTGGCTGTCCTTAGAGTAGCAACATGCAGATACTTTTAAAATTGGGTTGCTGCTGCTGTCTTTCCATGTAGGCGCATGGAAGGGAAGGGGGGTTTCCTCTCTCTGCCTCAGGTCTTAGGGCTTTCCACATAAGCACGTGGAAGATACTTTCTACGTAGGCCTGAGGAAAGGCAGAGAGGCCCCAGAACAGAGCCATGCTGCCAAATATGATACTGCAAATCAAAATAAAGTTTTCTTTGACTAGAGTATTCCTAACTGAAATACTTTTTTTGGCGAGAAATAGGTGACAAGGTAACAGAATCTTAGTGTATATATTTGAATAGTACTGCCTAGTTTTACAGTTTATTCTGAGTCTGAGAGAAAGAGAGGAGAAGCTCTCTTTCGTGATCAGCTTCCATAGTGGTGGTGGGCATACAAAAATGAGGAAGTACAATCTGTAGTTTGAGCAACAGCCCAAAAGCCAGCGAGGCATGTCTCATCATCCGGCAGATTTGAGCTGGGAGATGAACAGGGAGATACGTGTGCTGGCAAGACAGACGAGAGTTTACCAAAGTTCATTCACACATACTACCCACATTGTTACGACACAAAGCTGGTTGAAAATCAGCAAAATATCCTTAAAGGGTTAGTGATTACGGAAGAAAATGAGCTTTTGATAATTCAAATCTAGCCATAGGCAAAAGGTTGAGAACCACGGACATTGTCATCAGAGGTAGGGAGCAGCTGTCTCCCTGAATGACTTAAAACTGTCACATAATATATTCTGCAGTATGTTTGTTTTTATATGAGCTGCAATATTGAGGTCACTTCTGCAATATAACTGTGTTTGTGGGTTGGTGCGTGTTAGTATCTCAGTACGTGTGAGATAGCTGCGAGATGAGAAAGATTTTCACACTTCTCCTTTTCACACACACCTGCCCACATGCTCATAACTATGAGGGAGTACATTCCTGTGTAGCCGTGGGTCCCCTGGTTGCACATGTGACAGAACGCAGTCGTGTTCCTGCGTCAGTTGCCACACACACACACACACACACACACTCATGTACTGGCACACAGTTTACTCTGACCTATATAGCCAGTCATTGGTAGCTCCTGTCTGGGAGGAATGCTCACACTAATGTGAATTTACACCTCAATGACTTTGACACAGAGAGAAAGAGATAGCCAGGAAGGGAGAGAACAGAAAGGGAACACAAAGGCGACATAAGGTATTAACTATGAGGAAAAGAGCAGGAGGGGACAAGAGTGACTGGACACTGACGGAGAGAAGCAAAGAAAGCCGGGATTGAAATGAGAGAGAACGGCCTAATAATGGCTCTGTGCGGAGTATCAGGAGAGCATTTGAGGATGTTTAGCTGTCTGATACGGGCCATTTCCCGCTACGCCCTAGTTGGTCCCCACTGCGGTGTGGCATTAAGAGGCATGGGTGTCCACTTCCCTGCACACTCCCTCTGTGGGCTGAAGCAGCAGTTGGGGTGTTTGTAGTGTCAGGATGACAGTACGAATTTAGTCATAGAGGAAGTGGCACTTTAAAGATGCTCATTAGACTGTCGCTGAGCTGATGTTCCTCCTCAAAGTGTTAATGTGTTAAAATAAACAGACAGAGAGAACCTACTAGTCTACTATATTATACTTTGACAGCTGGCATTGATATGTGCAGGAGTGGTCTCTGTAATCTCTTCATTTGCTTTAATGATGGAAATGAATTTTAAATAAAAACATAACTAAGGTCCCGGACGTGGCTCATAATGTTGAATGTTGTCTTGCTTTAGCTTTAGGCATCTTGACCATGCATGATCCAGGGTTGTTAAAGATGTAGAGATGTCGTTCCATTGTTGCTGAATAATAATTGCAGGTGATGCTATTTCTCATCAAGTTTTAGGACTAGGAATAGCAACCACGGAGTTGTTGTCTCCTTGCTTGACTCCTCACCAATTACCCGAGCACTCAAACCAGTGTTTTCAGATCAGCGCTATTGGAAGACCTACAAAATCACTTCAGCTGCTGTTGGAAAAGTGAGTGAGATGTGAGAAAAAAAAAAGTCAGGGTGGAAGAAGGAGGTGCAAAAGAGAAAGTGAGAAGGAAACAGCAAATGAGACAGAAATGCTGCAGAGAGCACGAACACGCGAGCAATCTGCAAACAAGTTGGCAGCCACGAAAAAGTTAACTTTCCTGCCAGATTATTAAAAGACTCAGTAATTAGAGAGGTGATTTTTCTTTTATATTTTTTCACATCTTTTATGTTGAGCTTGATGATATAACCTTTCCTTTCCTCACCATGCCTCGAGGCTCCAATTGCCTCTTTTTTCCCCTAATGCAATTAGTTTATACTTCATACTACGTATGCATGTCACGACAACTTATTTTCCCTTTTGGGTTATTTTTTAATTAACATCATTAGCTCATGCTGGTACACTACTGAAAAAAAATACATAATGCATGCAGAGAAATGTTTTACAGTGTCATTGATAATGCACCATGTGCTTACGTAATTCAGTTGTTTGTTAGCATCTCTAATTATACATTATATATTGGCCTATATAGAAATATCAAACATTTATCGACCTTTAGTTTGTAGTCTGAGAAAAAGAACAACTTGTTGCTGTCATCAGGATTGTCACGGATTTGCTTTGAGACTTATAGTTGAATATGCATTGTGGGTATTCATTGTTTTGGGGATGTGAGTCACATGGGAATTAAAGTCAGGATATCGCCATCTCTGCTGCTTTCAGTACAAGCATTCATTTTCAATCGGTTTTTCCAAAACCCCCCCCCCCCCCCCCCCCCCAAAAATTTATAGAAGTGCGATACTAAATTGTAGGAGTAGCGTGATTCATCTCGTCAAAAGGTATTGTTCATCTTTGATGCCACTTGCAGTGTAGGACGCTCAAGGAAACCCCCAAGACTGCTCATTACAGGTTTTTTGTATACAATTGGCAACACACATTTTTCTATACTGAGTTTATTTTTTCAAAACTGTTTGGACAGATACGTGTATAGGATGCTACAGATATAGAAATTAACAGTGCTAGTCGGCCTTGTCTTCTTTATTTGGCCACAAATCACATCTTATTTACCTTCTCACAATACACCTGAGAGAGAATCTTTCTGTCCCCGATCCCGATCCATCCCTGGTAATCTTCTGTGAACATGTCCAGACACACATTAATTGCATCCAAGAGGGACATCTGATCATGTGGTCATAAACTTTCCACCTTCATGAGAAAATTCTTCCTCTATTGGCTTGAGGGATGGAGATAGCCAGGAAACCAGACGAATATGCCAGCTCATGTTTTATTTGCTCTGGCAAATGCATCTGGTCCCCTCCTGTCCAGACAGATTCCCAGCTGAACAAACCTTGGTTTCAATTCTTAATCTAATATGGGGCGGGTTTGATACGATGACTGACAACTTCAGGAGCCTTTACACTTTATGCAAAATTTAAAACAACCAAGATGGCTGCAACTTTCTGTTGAAGTACTGTTTTCAAACTCTGATGGCAAAAACAGCAACACTGGTTCACAGACATATTGATGCTGTACAATCACAGCTTATCTTTGTGCGCTGTAGTCTGTTTGTGTTTGTCTGTCACTGAGCGCTACATCGCATGTTTTGTTGCACTGATTGGTTAAGGTCTACCAAGTTATGTCCAGAGGCATTTTGGTCTACGGCCATTCATGATGTCCCTTCAAAATCACCCGAGAGGTTCGAGGCTAATTTGCATTCTCAACTTGGTCTGGCAATGCCGGGCTATGTTAGAGATTAAGTTGGAAAGAAAGTGAATCCATCCTGGCATGGGCTGCAAACCATTCTGGGACTGGAAGAGAACAGTGCAGCGCCACATCATCCCATGCAATCACGAATTCCGCCTCACTTGCCCCATTTCCTCACCTGGCATATTGCAGAATGAGAGTGCACTGAGTGTGAAAACAGTTCATGAATTTTGAAAGAAGTGGTCACTGAATTCATTTTGTGTCAAAGCAGTGAAAAGTGATCCACAGTTTAGTCATCGTAGACTTGTTTGCGTGTTACCAATTGTGGGAAAAAAGGCGGTAATATCATCAGTGAATGAAACCACCCAGAGCGAGCACATACAGTACTGAGAAATGCTTTCAAAAACAGACCACTAAAGCATGGACTGATGCACACTGTATATGCTCCACAGCACACATATTCCTTAAAGCGATCCGATAACAACAAAAAGGCAGATATTCACGTAGCGCCCTGTAACAGTGTTGGGCATGAGGGCGCTGTAGTGTTCAACCATACTGTTCCTGTATGGCAGACGAGGTTTATAGGCGCAGAGGTTGGTACTTGTGTGCGTTTGCATGTGTGTGTGTGTGTGTGTGTGTGTATGTGTGTGTGTGGTGAGAAGAGAAGCCTTGAATAGCTAGCAGTCTGATCCACAACTGTCATGTAGCATTAGGCTTAATGGGAGAGAAATGTCTGCAGCAATGCGCATACAAAGATACACTCAAATGCAGGCTGTTCAAGCACAGGTACACAAATAAACACAGCTGCACACAGATATTCAATCAGGCACATAAAATACGCTCCGACTTCACAAGATATTATAGCGCAAATATATTCAGATTAAGATTAATGTACTCAAGGGATAGTTCTTTTATCCTATCCTCTTTTACTGCACACGAACACACACACATGTATGTGCTGCTGTGAATCAGAGCAGCTCCACTGGCCAGAGGCTTTCATACAATAATGTGAAAAATAAAGAATAAAATAAAACAGAATGAGAGCAGGGAATGTCAGGCACAGGTCACACTTGTCTTACTTTATCACTTGCAACTTTTCAGAAGGAGAGAGCACTCTATGTATTATCAGCCTCATCCAAACAGCAAAAGCAAACAAACATCTTTGTACATAGTAAATACGTAGAAAGCTGAGGATGTAGACTTGACATGCTGGTTCAGAGCACGAAGGTCACCATGCCTGAAACTGTAAATGTCCCCTGGTGTTATTGCAGACAGGCGATGGGTGGCAAGGGCAGCGAGTCATAGCAGCGTCACATTAGCGCAGTGCTGCGCAGGATGGCCTGAAACTGATCTAAACAGTGGCTTTTTTGCTGAACCCTAATTGTCCTCTCTGGATTTTTTTTTTCCCCGCCTCCCTTTCTTTTTGCCTCAACCTCACCGACTCTAAACCCGACTCTTCCACCCTCCTCTTGCTTCTCTTTACTTTCTCCACAGCAGGGAGTGACAGCTAAGAAAAGCTGGTGTGACAGTGTAACAAAAACATGACGATACAGTAGACAGAAATTAAATATCTCAAATGTACATTTTTTTTTTAAAAAAATACTGGAATAATGAAGAAGTCTTTTGCTGTCGTGCTTTTGCTAGCTTTAATGACCACAGCTAGAGAATATGTGCTGCTATATGCCCCAACATTAGGAGGCTTTCATTTGCATGTACTGAGTCAGCTAAATGCTAATATTAGCATCCAGCATTGCTGCTTTACCATCTTAATTTGGCTTGGTAGTAGCTAACATTTGCTAATTAGCACTAAACAGCAAATGCAGCTGAGACTAATGGGAATGTCATTACTCTTGCAGGTATTTTGTCATAAGCCAAAGTATTTTATGAATCCAAATATTGACCAGTGATGACGCCAGATAACAGTTCAAGTTCCCCAAAGGTAATAGAGTTCACTCTGTTGGGCATATGAATGTCTGTACCAAATTTGATGTTGAGAGCTTACACTGTTAACCAAATTACTGACCCTCTGGTGGCTAAAGATAAAGGCCCCAGTCCTATCCTTTAGTGGTTGAAATCTACCCCTACAAAATGGGACAATCCCTTAAGACCCTGATACGTTGTAAGTGGTCATCAATGGTGGTTGTGTAGACAGGCATGACTATGGCAATAATGGTATTATCACAGTGACGTGCCATTTATCCAATTGAGATAGTAGCCTAAAGCATGGACGCTCGACATTTGTTAACAACTTAAGTTTTATGCTATCAATCGATCAAACAAGTCATCAAATAGGAAAAGAACACTGTGTCGTTACCAGGCCACTAGAGGTGCGCTCTAAGCTAACGTTAGCAACCAGTGCTTCTACTTATCCTGCCAGTTTGCTCTGATGACAGAGGAGTGGTAAGAAAAGCAGCAACTTTACTGCTGGACTTCAGAGCATCATACGCCATCAAAGTGGGGAAATTTGACATGGAAATATGTCAAAATGTTAGACTGCCATGCAGAAATCAGCAATAACAATGTAACATTAACTAGCTAGTTCGATAGCTATCAAGGCATTAGTGCACTACTAGCAAAGATAATACGAGGGTTAGCATAACTCTAAGTCTTTATTAACAAAGAGTGCACATTTGTGGGTTTCTCTTGTAGCTTGAGCAGCCATCTGGCCGATGATGTCCTCTAACATTAGGATAAAGTGTGCCTCAGAAAAACCTCAGTTTGGAGGTCCATGTAGCCCCAACACTTCGCCCTTCTCATCTATCCCACCAAGTATCGGGCACCCTACCCCTAGACGTGAATGCGCAAAACTGAGAGCTAAGGGCTAAGTTGATGTCCTGCAAGAGACATACTGGGAGTGGACCATGAAATCATTAGGATTCTAGGGACCATAAATGTTTCTCTAAATTTTTAAGGAAATTCACCCAACAGTTATTGGGTATTTTGTTCTGGACCCCAGTGGCGGACCGACCAACATCTCCATCCCTAGAGCTATCGTGCTAGCATTAACAAACCGAACAAAAACAATTACAGGTTCTGTTTAGATCAGGGGTTCTCAACCTTTGGTAATTTAAGGCCCACTTCTGATTGTTAAAATATTTTTGAGGACCACCTTCTCAATCAACATTACCCAAAAAAAGGAGAACATCTATATGAGTACGAACCATGTACCCAGCTTTTGGCTTTCGAATAAGTTTTTAATGTTGTGACAACATTAGTTTAAAGCCAGTCCCTTTCCCTCAGAGATATGGGTTTGGCTTCCCACCACATCTCAGGTGCTTTGTATTTAAGTGTCTCTGAAGCTTCGATGACTTTAGCTCCTCATTCGACAGGATTTCACCCCATTGAACATACGTGCTCAGGATCACTGCCTGCAGTAATGAATTCAAATTTAATGTATTCAGTGTCGGATTTCCTCACCACACGCTTTGGAGCTTTTTCTGGCACGGAGTTGTCTCCCACATCACTTTTCTGTTTCAAAAACCACTTTGTGTCACTTCATCCAGTAAAATATGCAAACATTACATACTGTATACTCTTGTAGAGCTGCAGTGCTACAGTTTCTTTACATTTAAACACATTTTAATTTAAGTTTTAGGTTTTAAATCCTATTTTTTTTTTCAACTGTCGCACATCTCATTGTTTTTTCTGATAATCTGACCCTCTTCTTCAGATAATCCCTTCGCCTTTCTTTCTCAACCTCTCCTTCACTCTGCCCCTTTCTATCTCTCTTCCCCTCTGTTCTCATTCCCATGACACAAACAGACATGAGGCAGCAGATCTCCTTGCCACATTGACCTGATGTGTCTACATGCTTTCCATGCTTTTATCCCCCATTGCACATGTTTTTTCAAGGGAGACCGGGGGTCAAATCCCACTGACACACCGCAACAAATATGCCACATTATGTCCTCGATGACGAGCTGTCTAGCATTGGCCTAGTTCACGCTGTCATCGTAAAAGTGTTGCCTGTAAGCAAATCAGTAGAATATCTCTCCTCATTAAGGATACTAGTGCAGTTCCTGTTCAAAACATGCCTGTTTAGAACAAACCGACTGCTTGGCACATGGTATTGCTGCTTGCAGCTTTCCTGAGAACTGCTTATACGAATAACTTCACACTCGACACTGCATTTTTTTGGATCCTGTGCAAAACACCTGGCCTCAGACAGCTATAGATTTATTATGATGTTTAGATGTTAAATATATCGAATTATGTTGCTATTCTACATCATTATGTCCTTGAATGGTGTAAAAAAAAGATGGAAAAACATGCAACTCAACATTATACTACTTATTTTCTGTGTACTTATACTTCAGAGGAACAAAAGTGTTTTCGTTCATTTTGAATGTTCGCAGATGCCTGAAATGCTTGAGCTCGCTACAATGCATCACCTATGGTCTCTTATTCTTCGTCTGTTGTGTAGACATGCTTCAGTCTCTGCAGAGCCCTGAGGCCCCATCTTTACCTCTGCACAGAGCCCTAGAGCGCTGTTCACTTATTTATTCAATGTTTATGTATTATTATTTATTATATTGGACAAGTCTTTGTAAAGTATATTGGTAGAACGGTTCATGAGATATGTGAAGGACAAACATACCCACACATGCATACATACAGAGAGTCCTTGCTTTATAGTCAGATGGCATCTGTATTGTTTTCATTTGGAGGTAGTTAAAAAAGATCTGGAGCAAGTATGTATATTTGTTTACCAGGATAAGGAGTCATCCCTTCTCATACATATTGAAGTATCTCAGCAGCGGCAGTGCAAATCTTATGTGAAAAACAATCTTCAGAGAGCATAGCTGAATTCATTGGCAGCTGTCAAGTCACGCTGAAGGTCGGCACCGTTCCTGCAGGAAGCAGGATTTAAACAGGCGAGCTCAGGGATTTCACCCAGAGGTTTCCTTCACCATGGAGTCTTTGACCCTCAAGCTAATTAAAAACATTGAAGCAAGATAAAGGAAGGGGGCTGTTTCACTGCCGCATCTTCCTGCCTTCTTACCAAAGAGCTAAGGAAAGCCGAGGATTAAGGCTTAGCACCTCCCACCTTCTTAAGGCACCATGTTCGCTTTCATGCAAAGGGATGGGGTTCATTTTAACAATGTGCTGTCACTCTGGGTTATAGTCGGAGTCTTGTTCCGTTTCATGTGTATATGATCTCTAGGAGATTATACACATTCAGCGATGGAATGATATGTACAGTACGTGAGCTGGATGTTAAACAGACAGGCACAGTTGACATGACTTTCAGGTTTTTTCATGGGTCGAACAAGGCACGAATGAAACACTGCTTTTTCAAACCATCATTTATTGGATTTATACTGTGAATGTAGAGTTTTTGTTTGAGTTTATGACACATAATGTACTGAGATCATAAAATTTACAATGTTACAGGGGAAACACATCAGAACAGCTTTAAATGAATGAATTTGAGCCAGTTTGCTATCTAAAATGACACATTATGGATTACAGACCAGATGTGACTTGGCCTATCTATCTAAAGTGACCGTATATAACAAAGTGCAGTTGCAATCTGGAAAAGAGCATAATGTAACGTACTGTATAATACAAATGATACAGGAACAAGGGCCTATTTCTATGCGTCTATGCAATATTCTATGCTATTTCTATGGATGCGGGCACATTGCTGGGTATACTGTGCAGCAGAATACCAGTAAAAGTGCAGAGGTTGCGGTCGCTGTCTGCCCACACCCAGGACTTGGCCTCCATGTGCACATCAACCTGGTCTCCTTTCTGAAGAACCAGCGCTACCCCATTAGAGCCGTTATCAGTGATATCTGAGGCAGTTGGGTGTTCTGCGGTGCCCACAACAGCCTCGCCATTCTTGTACAAGAGTAAAAAGCCAGGGTGGTCTCCGTTAGCGTGAGAGTAGAGGGTGAAGTGGTAAACTCCGCTGACTGGAGCTGTGAAGACTCCTGAACAGGAAGTTTGAAGAAGCAAGAGAACGATAAGTCGTTTAAAAAATTAATGTTATTTACAGGGAGTTAAATAGTTGATGAATGAGAGCTGGAGGCACGAAGCATTAATACAATATAACAGGACTGTGAAAAACAAGGAAGCTGTGAATAGATTCAGTGATTATACAAATAGGTTCCTGCAGAACATTACCTGTTGTAGGATCGTAGCTGTCACCGATGTTGGTGATGACTTTCTTATAGACGAGAGTGGTCTCTGTTTTAAATGGCCCAATGTGCATTTGGTTCTCTTCCAGTGCAACTGTGAAAGCCACTTTCTCTGTCAAAGAAAAAAACGATGGAAAATGCTAATGTGTTTTTTTTTCTTAAGCTATTCAAACCCAGTGTATTGTTGTGTATGAATACAGCTGCTTCATTGTCTCAAAGATGAAAATAAAAGTTTATTAAATCAAACTTTAAGATCTTCCTCGTGTTGATGAAGAAACATTTTTACCTTCAGTCACTGTTGTTTTGACCTCTTCCACTGCTGCAGCTGTTTGCTCAACTTTATTCTTCAGCTCCTCTTGTACAGTCTGATTTGTTTCCAGTTCGGCCTCCAACTCTGTAATGAGAATTCATTTCACACAGATAGAAAAATATGTAGTCAGATGGATGACAAAAATATTCAGTCTAAAGCTTTCTGTTTAAAAGTTACACAGCTATAACTAACAACACTTAAACAAAATAGCTGTACACATACAGGGAACAGAAATCTCAGCACATTTGACAGATCTTACTACAACTCATTAAAGCTAACTTACTATCACGTCATGATACAATTAACAGTGATCAGTAACATTTTTGCTTGCCTTGATCAGCTGTTTTCAGTGCCTCCATCTCAGCCTCTGTTTTTTCAAGCTTCTTGTTCAACTCTTGGCCCACAATCTCAGCGGCATTCAGTCTAGCATCCAACTCTGTGAGGGGGTTTAGTATAAACTAGGGATTAGAAAATGTGCACTGCTGATCAACAGTGAACTACATGCCAATATCATGGTAGGATTTTTTTTTTTTTTTACCTTGATTTATTTTCTCCAGTGCCTCCAATTTTGTTTCAGTCACTTTTAGCTGCGTGTTTGTTTCCTTCACCAGACCCTTAGTGGCTTCTACGCTAGACTTGAGCTCTAGTGGAAGACATGAGATGGAGGGAAAAACTGCATAAATCAGTGTCATTACATGTCATTAAAATCAGAGAAGTAGTTATTTGGTACGTACTGTTTCAATCACCCTAAAGACCCAATTACTCGTTCATAATCAAATGTAATTTTCAACGCCAAAGGCGTACCTTGATCAGCAGTCTGGAGTGCCTGCACTTGTCTCAGTGTATCTTCAAGGCGCATCTTCAGCTCTCCAGTCAGATTTTCACTGGCAGACAACCTGGAATCCAACCCTTTGATTAAAGGGAGGGGATTTGGAAAATAAAAACTACAAGAAATCAAACGAGTCTATTACAGTGGTCATGGATATCCTGGGAAAATCATGGAATTTCATTATTTCAGGATGTTAGGGAATATCAGAGGATTTCTTTCACATCACATTTTCTTTTGTTTTAATATTGCATTATGTAATATAGCTTCAGCCCAACAAAGAAGAATTTCCAAAGTATTGAGTTGTCTTGCTTTACCTTGATCAGCAGTCTTCAGCGCATCCACCTGCGTCTCTGTGTTTCCGAGCCTGGCAGCCAACTGCTTCTCTAGACTCTCACTGGACTCCAGTCTGGACTCAAACTCTGACAGATAATATGATGATAGGAATTAAATCTTGATTTCAACAGTCTGTTCTTGGGTCTTTTGGTTTCTGAGAGTTCACTTATTATTTAAAGATATTTACTCACAATGTGATTGCACCAATATAATAATATCGGCATGTGTTACCTTTGATTTCCATCTGTAATTGTGCCACCACGGTTCTTTGCGTCTCTGCCTCGACATTGGTGGCATTCAGTCTGGCCTCCAGTTCTGGTCATCACAGAGGATAATATAAACTCATTCTGTAGAAATGCTGTTCTGATTCTCAGAAATCAAAACAACAGTTGTCTCTTAAAGGGATAGTTCAGATTTTTTTGAAATGACATTGTATGAGGTACTTATCCTTAGTCAGTGTATTATATAGTAGATGGTGGTTGGTGTGCCCCCAGTTTGGAGAAGCAGGCAAGAGTACCAAAACGGAAGCTAAGCAATGTACTGCTGTGGATGGGGGGCAGCAGCAAAACTTATTTTAGTCACCTTAAACAATCACAACCACTTTAAGTGTATGCTATAGTTAAGAATATTTTCACCACATTACCTTCCCGTCTACAGCATTAGCTGTAGCTCAGTGTCGATTGCAGTCTATTGTATGTAACACACTGTCAATGGATAGGTAATTCATACATCCCACTCAAAAAATCTGAACTCTACCTGTCAACAATAGCTTGTGTATATGGTTATACAGTTAAATGCATTTTACTTACCCTGATCAGCAGTCTGCAACGCCTTCACATTTGTGTCCACATCTCCAAACTTATTGCCCAACTCTGTCAGTCTGGTGTTCAGCTCTGTTTGTCAAAAAGGCAAAAAAGAAAAGAAAATTATGATTGTCTGTTCAGTCAGAAATAAATAATGAAGTGAAATTAGATGAGTTCGGGTGAGAAGAAATCTGCCTTTTGTTTGATAATCATTACCTTTAGTTTCCCTCTGTAATTGTTCCACTTTTGTGTTTTGGCCCTCGAAATCAATGAGGTTTAGTCTGGCCTCCAGCTCTGCTCAATGAGGGTGGAAGAATGATAGTATGAAGAAAGACCTCTACAGTACAGGTTGCTGCTAATGTGTGAGGGGGAAAAAAGGAAATATATTGCCTTTATATATTCTTATATTCCAGAGCAAGTGCTCATATTTTTGCATGAAAGTATTCAAACAAGGACTTGACCTTTCTCTTGCTCTCTTTACCTCGATCAACAGTCTTCAGTGTGTCCACTTCTGTCTCTGTGCTTGTAAGCCGGGTATTCAGCTCGTCCTCTAGACTCTCGCTGGCCTCCAGTCTGGACTCAAACTCTGACAGATAAGAAGATGACAGGAATACATCCAGAATTCAACAAATTAAAACCGGATTTAAACCAAACCCTAGGATGGCATGATGGAATAAGCAGAGGAGAGAAGAGATCGGTTGTGAGAACAAAGCCAAGTGTTATATCACAGTTTTGAATACACTGATCAGCAGTCTTTAGCCTGTTGGCCACTTCTTTCACTATGTGATCACGCCAATACAATGAGCTCTTCATGTGTTTAAGTACCTTTAATTTCTCCCTGTAATTGTGCCACCAGGGTTTTTTGGGTCTCTGCCTTGACATCAGTGGCGTTCAGTCTGGCCTCCAGTTCTGGATATTATATGGAGGAATGAAATCAAAATAAATTTGCAGAAATGCTGGTCTGATCCTTAAAAATGAAAAAAACAGTCATCTCTTAACAAGATAGTTTGGACTTTTTGGTGTGTGTTTTTTTAAGTCAGTGTATTACATACAATAGATGGCAGTCAGCTGGCCCCAGTTTGGAGAAGCCACCTTAAGAAATTAACATCTACTTAAGTGTGTGCTATAATTGGAATATTTTCACTGCTCTATCTTGCCATTAGATAGCCCTTTCTGACGGGGAACTGAAAGCATTAATTCCATCTATTCTCTCATCAAAGCCAGAGGTCTTTGACAAAAACAGTGATTTAACTTGCTGAACATGAGAGTTGCTGATCTACCTCTCCCTCAATCAGCTAGTTTGTTTGTCTTATTGTGTGACTTTAGTGTTTAATGGTTAGTTCAGATTCACCGAAGTCACATACTAACACAAACAAACTAGCTGATCCAAGCAGTGGTAGACCAGCAGATTCCATGTTCAGCGAGGTAAATTACTGCTTTTGTAAAAGGAGTCTGGCTTTGAAGAGATCATCAATGTAATTAACGTCTTCAGTTCCCCATCATAAAATATTCTAAATATAGTGTACATTTAAGCTGATATTGATTTTTTTTTTTTTTTTAGGTGGCAAAAATACATTTTGCTGCTGCCCCCTGGGTGTGTACCGATCACCATCTACTGTTTGTAATACACTGCCAATAGAAAAGTAACTCATACCGCCCCACTTTAAAAGATCTGAATTATCCCTTTTTATAACATCTTGTATGTATGGTGTTTATATTCTATTTGACACACCCATGCAGTAAAATGCTTTTTATTTACCTTGATCAGCAGTCTGCAGTGCCTTTACATCTGTGTCCACATGTCCAAACTTATTTCCCAGCTCTGTCAGTCTGGTGTTCAGCTCTATGTGTGGAAAAAAGAAAGACAGAATTAAGCAAATAATGAATAATGCATGATTCTCATTTCAGTCCAAAATAAACCACCAGGTGAGATTATATAAGTTAAGGTGAAAAGAATTCTATGTTAGTTAGTTTCAATAATTGGCGTGTGTTGTGTCACCTTTAGTTTCCTTCTGTAATTGTTTCACTTGTGTGTTTTGGCCCTCAAAGTCAATGATGTTCAGTTTGGCCTCCAGCTCTGCTCAGTGGGGATGGGAGAATGATTATAATAAACAAACAAGACAAGAAATAGATATAAAAATGAATAATAGCATATGTGACTGTAAACACATCGGCAATACAGATTGCAATTTATTTTTAGGTCAGGTTTATTGAAGAAAAAGGAAATATGTTGATATAAATACATTCTTTATTGGATCAAGTGCTCATATTATTTTGTAAAAGTATTTTAATGAGGATCAGACCTTTCTCTTGCTCTCTTTACCTTGATCAACAGTCTTCAGTGTCTCCACTTCTGTCTCTGTGTTTGTGAGACGGGCAGCTAACTCCTTCTCTAGACTCTCACTGGCCTGCAGTCTGGACTCAAACTCTGACAGATTCAAATGATGACAGGAAATACATGCCGAATTCAACAAATTAAAACCAGATTAAGACCAAACCCTAGGATGGCATGATGGTATTACTAGGAGAGAGATGAGATGTGTTATTATCGATCACCAGTCTTTAGCCTGTTGATCTCTGATCGCTTATTTTACTCACTGTGTGATCACACAAACACAATAATCGCTACATGTGTGTATGTACCTTTAATTTCCACTTGTAATTGTGCCACCAGGGTTTTTTGGGTCTCTGCCTCAACATCAGTGGTGTTAAGTCTGCCCTCCAGCTCTGGTCATTACAGAGAGGAATAAACATGAAATATTTAGTCACAAAGATATTCCGTGAACAAACTGCCTCGCTTTCTTTTTCATAAGGCAAAAGAATCATCAGTATTTTCTTCTGCCTTTCATTCAAAATATATTGTGCATAAACTGATTCGGTACATAATCAAGCCATCTGAAGTTAATTCACCTTCATCAGCAGCCTGCAGTGCCTTCACCTCTGCGTCGGCGTCTCCGAGCTTATTTCCGAGCTCTGTCAGTCCGGCCTTCAGCTCTATTTGTTAAAAATGAGGGAATAAATACTGAATGACTTCCACCACTGAGTCAGAGATAAGTCATGGAGTGAGATTAGATGAGCTGAGATGAGGAGGAAATCGACTTTGCTGGTCATTAATTATTGACTTGTTTGTTGCATTACCTTTACTTTCTCTCTGCAGTTGTTTCACTCGGGCATTTTGGCCCTCCAAATCACCGGCGTTCAGTCTGGCCTCCAGTTCTGATCAGTGGGGATGGAATAAAAAAGATTAGAGCGAACGAATGAAATGACTGACAGATAGCATTTCGAATTCTTAAATGACATATGCAGGCTGCGGCCATTATTAAAGAAAAGGAGTAGGGCATCAACTTTATCACCTCTACTTTAAAAAGAGAAATATTGACCTGCCTCTGTATTTTATCAGTTGAGGGTTGACATCAGCTTATATTCCATGTTGCGGATAAACGGATCTTACCTGTGCCCTGTCGCACGACTTGCTGCACCTGCTTTCTCTGCTCCTCTTCCTGCAACTCACTGACTCTCAGCCTGGCCTCATGGTCTGTTGTATGTAATAATGATATGCATGTCAAACAAACATAAACCTGGCCAGGTGATGACAAAACCTTTGAGATAACACAGAAACCATAATTTAATAGAAGTTAGCGTTCATATTTATGATACAAACATGCTGTATTTCATTCTCTGTGAATGTACCTGTGAAGCCTCTCTTCAGTGCATCCACCTGTTCCCATATTTCCTCCAGGCTTTCAGCGGCTGTCCTCAATGACGTCTGTCCTATACAGTAAATTACACAAATGTTGTAATGCAGTATGAGTGAAAGTGAAACATTAAGTAATATATTTGCTATTAATTTTGATGTTGCATCCAACCACGCTGCCACCTCCCACACATACCCTGCACTCTCTGAAGCTGCGCCAGTTGCTCTTTGGTTTGTCGCAGCTCATTCTGCTGTTCATCTAACACAGCCATCATCTGTCTGAGCAAAGAGAGGGTATCTGCTTCAGTGGAATCATCATGAGTAAGCGTGATGGCAGCGAACCTCTGTCCCAGGACGTTTGCCTCAGACAGGCAGCAACCAAGCAGGACTAGTAGAACAACCCTCATCTTTGCAGACTGCAGAGCTGTGGCACCTTAGGGGGGTCTGCAAGGAGGGCTTTTAAGGGATAGGTGACCGTGTGAAAGGTTATGCAAGATTTGTGTGTTGTTTACGTGTAGTTGACCATCTGAAGTTCATGAAACATGTCCACCAGGGTCAAGGGCAGAGATATTATGATAAGAGGGTTTCATAACGAAAAGACCATGGAAAAACAATGACATGATGGTGCTGTAACTCTATAATTTGTTGTTATCTGAAAAAATGTTACTAATTAGATATATTGAGAGAATAGAAGTGCAGACCTGAGATCATAATCAGAGATGTAGACATGCAGTAGGCGCTATCAGATGGTTTATAAGGATGTATTGACTTAGCTTAAATACATAGAGGGACAACGTTATTTAATATATTGTTACAGGGCAGTATTATTATGTATATTTTTTTTATTTTTTAGATATTTGTATCTAGTTTTATGTTGAATCCAATATATTAGAAGAAATAAAAAGGAACGAGGAACTGACCAAAGCCTGTGACATTACATATGTGCTATATACATCCTTTCTGCTTCTATAACTCTCCCAGTTATAATGACATTCAAAGACGCGTTAGTGTACGTACATGCAGGTTTGTGCACACGCTTGCCTTTGTGCATTAGGGTAAACACGTGGATGTGCTGCGTGTCCAGCCGGCTCCCATCACCCCTCGGGATAGCATCATGACAGTGGAGTGCAGAGCTGGAGGTGTGTTTGTCCGCCTGTGTGTGTTTGTGGGCTGCCATGGGTGAGGCAGAGGTCAGGTGTTAAGCAGCGAAGGTTATAGAGTGATACAGGACAGATCTGCTTTCACACACCCAGGCACATTTGTGTGTATGCTTCATTAGTACCACAGCAAGTGAGTTTTTGTTTATTCATATATAGTATGTTGTCCATATGTGTGTATATGTGTGTGTTACTGAGCTTGAGGAGTGTCCCGGGGCAACATGTGTGCAGCAGAGGTCAGATGCTACTCAGCAAAGGCCATAAAGCAATGTACGCTATGACAGAGCTGCTGTTACACACCTGAAGTTGTGTGTGTGTGTGGCTCATGCATGTCTCCTGTGTATGCATATATGTTTGTGTGTGAGTGGGCATAAATGCGTGGTCTCAACGTATGTGCCTGTGTGCTGTACATGAGCCTGCTTGTATGCACATGGCTGCACCGACAGCTGTTACATGGTAGAGAAGGCTCCAGAGAAATGACTGGATGTGTAAGTGGGTGTGAAGTGTAAATACAGTATGTGTGTCCTTTGAGAGAAGAAACCCATGGGAAATCCTTTTGTTACCAAAGAAAATGTCACAGCTGAGAGAGGCTGAATTTGGTGTCTTTATCTCCCTTTTTTCTTTCCCCTTTGTCATTGCATTTGGATGTAAAAGATGTACCTGCTATAAAATTGTCCCTACTATGTAACATTAACATTAAAGAAATACTTCACCCACAAAATTAGCCTTTGTATATTAATTACTCACCCCATATGAGTGCTTTGTCTTTCTCTCTCATGCCTCCACAGTGAACGAAGAATCCAAAAATGGAGAAAATTCTTGCTGCATTGAAGTTAAAGGGGACTGCATTTTACAACAGCAAAACTATAACAAAATATGTGTTTACAAAGTCTCACACAACTCATGCAGTATAATCCAACTCACATTTATCTTGAGTTGAATACTTAGTACTTCCCAAATACATACATTTTTGCAAAACCTTACTTTTTAAAACATTCCCTACATACGTGTAGCACGCCTGGGCAAGTGTGTGCATTTGAACTCGTGCATTCTATTAAGCAGAGTTCAAGCACACATGCTTGCCCAGTAGGGGTGTGTATTGTTTAAAAGATTATGATACCAGTACTGATACCTGTACCCTTAAAGTAATACCGATGCCAAGAGATTACTTCATTCGATACCCATAACCTGAAAGGTGTGGCATTAAGTATTTTGAAAATTTTGGTAGCATCTCAGCCACTTAACTGCCAGCTTTGTCAAATACGCTGTGCTTGACTCCACCACAAACTTTGTGTGTTGTAGTTGCTGCAGGAGTGTGAGCTCCATCCCAGGGACAGTTGTGAGAGTCTGCCTGGCCACACACAAACAATGACAGGGCTAACTGTTAGCATCACACATCTAACATTACGTAACGGTTATTAATGGCCATTTTTGTTGTAGGTGTGAGTTCATTAGAACTGTTAAACAGCGCAGTCTTGGATGTTAGCCGCTGCTGCTGTGTTAGCTCATGCTAACTGGGCAGACATTAACTGACCGGTTTGGAGGAGAACAGCACTGGAGATGGCAGCAACAGAAAGTTTGTTGATCCAGCGGAGAGTCAGGATGGTTCAGGATCAGACCCCCGACGAAAACATTATCGTTTTGACTGGAGACATTTGAATACTTCTTGGTACTGGTTTTTTTTTTTGTTGATACCCTAAGGGAATCGAGTAGCTATATCCAGCCCTATTGCCCAGGCACAGTACTCAGGCATGAGACTGTTTATGTTTAAGTGTTAAGGTTTTAGTGGAAATGCATATTATGTTTGAGATGAACCAAACATATAACTGGATAAATGAGACTTGATTTGTCCTGCACAAATTGTGTGAATGTTTGTAACAGATGTTGTGATATAGTTTTGCTGTTGTTAAATGCGGCCCCCTTTTACTTATCTCTGTTTTTGGATTCTTTGGTCATCATGGAAGCATTCGAGAAAAACAAAGCTTGTTCACAACGTCAGGGAATGGGGTGTGTCATTGATATAAAAATGATAATTTTGTAGGTGAAGTATTCCTTTATGGAGGTTTGGAGAACTTTGTCTCATATTGTAAAAGATCTTCCTCATTAGACATTATAGTAATATTTAATGTGTGCGGTGGTAAGCTAAACTTTCTTAGCAGGTGCAAAAGGTTGTTGAAAGATGGAATTTGAATATATTCATACCCTCAAACCATATAACTCAAATCAGTAATCATTTTTTCAAGAGTCCTTGAAACATAACCATTTCAGTCATGAAGTTCAAATCACCAGCTCAGGAAAGAGTCACTATTGTCTGCATTCAGAACATTTGGACAAAAGTGCTTCAACAACACAAAATGTGAATGTCAAGATTGTCCAAATGTGCAAACACATGCCACTAAGAGAGTTATTCACTATGGCTTCACTGTTGTTTACGCCCGTTCTGAGCCTGTTTTCGTGTGGAAAAGTGTGAACTGTGTTTTTCAGCTTCAGCTGCAGTAACATCATCCTATGAGAGCTGTTTTTGTAGTTCTGATGTGCTCGCATCTTGTGAAATGATATACAGTGACTCTTTTCTCTGTTTTTGTTATCTACCCCCCCTTCCTACGCACCAAATGCTTGCTTCTCGTCAGGCATTTTCTAGCTTCTCATCTTCTTTGCTGAACCATGGCAGAAGTTATTGTTGCAGGTGATTTAGAATTGATGTGATTCAGGGGACATCCAACGGTTCTGCCTAGACACAGCTGCGGTCACCCCCTTGCTTTATTGTCTGTCTGGGTCAAATTGCTATTTGAAGAGCTGTGATCTGTGAGGTTTTCATGCATGAAACAGGATTTTAAAAGCTGCTGTCAAACTTCATATACATGTGTCTGTAGCATTTTAAGGCACAGTTGGCTTTAATATTTCTATAAAAGATGTCCCTGCTTTGCCCTTTGGCAGTATGTCAAGAACATTTAGAAAAGGACGATTTTCCAACAACTTTGAATGTTGCACTGAGACATTTTATCTGTAACTGCTACAATGTCACAGTCATTGAGATTTCCATAACAATGACACAAGCAATGGTAGCATGCATGCAAAGATACGCAGCCATGCTGGGAAGACACTCACAGAGGTTATTGTAGATGCTTTCTGAAATTGTCCTGGATGACAGAAGAGGAGTCACATGTTCAGCGTTACAGTTTTTACTCCATTTATTTAAACTTTCATGTTCAAATACACAATGTGATCTGAACACCAAGATGTAGGTTATAATAAATGGGAGATTTGTTGTGTGCTGGATTTGATAAGACTCAATTACATTATGCAAAAGGGGCGCACTCACTGTGAGTGAACAATGTGCTACATCTTTGCATCTTTTCAGTGCAGACAGAGAAAACAGAATATAGGTTAACTGATGAAACTTGTAATGGATGAATATTGTATTAATGTGTGTATGCATTATCTGTATTCACAGGATGTGCGACAAGCTGCATATTTAATCTACAGATACAAAGTCCCTATGAGTATATTGCGACCCACAAGCTTAGTGGGTTGGAAAATGTCTTGGTTTTTGAGTCAGTTTATCAGGAAGATGTGCTTTATGACACCCTACCCTTTGTCATCTAGCACATCTCTTGTGTAGCCAGTTAGTGCACGAATATGAAAGTGGTATAAATACTTTTTTCATTTCATAAATGGATTGAATTCTGCATGAGCGAACCTGGATGTCACGATGACATGAAAAGGTCTCAGTCTAGGTCCTGAGATGAAATGAAAAAAAATATTGGGTACACAGTAGAAGACAGGTTCAACTTCTGTAAATTTAAAATATGCATTATATTGTCATTCACACTGATGGGCACTCTCGCACATAAAAAACAGATTAGTGTTGTTGTAGGTATAGTAAAGTTTGAGTAAGGCTAAACATTTTCTCTTCCTTCCTTCCTCAGATCATTGCATATCAACCATATGGACGTTCTGTAGACTGGTGGGCATATGGAGTTCTGCTCTACGAAATGCTGGCAGGACAGGTGAGTGGTGTTCACACACACATACCCACACCCACACACACACACACACACACACACAAAATAGTATGTAACTGCCTGCTATAGATTATGCCGACAACTTTACACGGACACGAGGTCGCTGACAGACTGCTCACACCCACATGATTCCCACATTCCAGTTCCCCCTGCAGTAAGGCTCAACGTAGGCCTAAATGTACTCAGGTGGTGCTTCCTAAAGACCTTCCCACCAGTGCTAATAATAAACACTGACATAAACACGCAACCCCTCCATCTGCCCTCTCCCCATGCCACAGCATATCATATTTGGTGTAACCCTTCGCCCTGTTTCAGTGTAGTCAGCTGACCACACAGGTCTGACTGAACAGACCTACGATTCATCCACACTGCCTGGGCTGTGTGACTTTGATTATGATGTAATTCAGCATAGGCTGGAAGCTTACCGGACCTCTGTAGCCTACCTGTGCTTAAAACCACATTGTAGTGGTAGTTTTAGCGGAAACGACCATGGTAGAGATAAAAAGCACGATCGTCAGTTAGTGAAAAGTGCAACCATAGCATAATATATTACCACAACTCATCTCTTTGTACACTAATGACGGAAATTGCTTCAAGAGATTTTTTTTAAGCCTCCACGCCAGCAACAGCCATAGCCGGAGGCATTATGTTTTGGGTCGTCCATCCATCGGTACACACGTACGTACGTCTCATTCTAGTGAGACTAGTTACTTTTGTGTAAACAGTAGAATGTATCTTTTCGGATGCACTGAGCTGTAATAACTGTGTCACTTCATGAGCCTGTTTGCTGATTGGAAACACATGGTAACCCGGCCAACTTCAGCTGTACAGATAATTTAAGAATAATTTTAAAACTATATCACACCTTGCAAAGTAAAATCTTACACTTCTCACATAATCAGACTTAAATTAAAGTTTTATTGATGTTACAGAGCTGTTGGTTGCTATCCGTTATGAACGTTGTCCTCTACTGCATTGCATTTTGGGATATTTATGCCAGCGTAGTGCCCAGTGTTTACATACTGTAATATTTCACCGGAATAGTATGTACTTCACACACTATTAGTAAGGTTTTAGACACACTAAAAACTCTCACATACGGCATAAGTGTACTATACAGCAGTTTAGTATGGAATTTTCGGAACAGCCAAAAATGGACTGATGAGAATTTGGTGGTCAAAAGTCACTGTGACATCACAAAACATGTTTGTGGCCATAACTCAACAGTTCATTCACATATCATGACAAAATGTCACACAGATGTCTAATAGGATAAAATGATGAAGTAATGACATTTTATATTCATGTTTTAGAATTTTAGCTTCTTTGCAGCAGCATGCATATTTGAAGCCTTGTCAACTGTCATGGCTACATATGAGTCTGGACAGACATGGATGTAAACTGTTACTTGACTAGTTTGCAGTGGCATACAACCATGAGGTGGTAATTCTAGTTTTAACATGTCCTCTTTATAGAGCGTTGAGAAAGTTAGAAATAATCTCACCCATCAGGAGGTTTTTACAGGTTTTAATAAAACATGTCTCCGAGACAGCATTAAATTAAGACAGTTATGACTTATTAACACATTTTTTAAATAACCCTCATTCCAAAAGGCCAAACACAAAGTGCAAGTACATGCAAAATCAAGCCCCTCCACAGCAAAGCAAAATATGAACATGGGTATGTTTTTCATTCCCGGGGTGAACTCAGAGCAGGCGACAGCTGTTAAACTATTAACAAAAGTTTTTACCTATTCAGATGTTCCGTTCCTCTGTCTCTCCCTGCCTTGTGTGAAATCAGGTAAAGAGGGCATGACGCAGACAGGCTATCTCTACCCAAAGGGGCCAGTGGAGTGGAAATGACGAATAATTCATTTTATGGACTGTCAAAACACCCACATTATGGTTACTGATGATAACCACCCAGTGAGCAGGGGGAAAAAGCTGGGTCATCCACTCCATTTGCCCTGCAAGGTCTTCCTGTGAGACTTATTCACACAAACTCTGCCCTGCTACTTGTTTTCTCTCCATTTTCATGTCTTTAGTGTTCTCAGTGTACTCTGTTTTCTCTCCCTTATTCTTCCTCTTGGCACCCTCGTAAGTCAAACTGCTGTCCTGTTTTTCTGCCCTCTTCAGCTTTGCCATCAAGTAGAGCAGTTTTTACTGACTTAGGTTGTAGACAGGGCACACATTACAAAAAAGCTAATGTACCACTGCTGGATCCCTGTGGTGCTCTCGGTGACACTTTATTTTTGGCAGTAAAAAGTCGTCAAGTGAACAACAACAACTTATTCCTCCACTGTGTGAAAATGGTTTAAACACAGACAATACTCTGAACATTATGTCTTTCCACCTTCAGCCTCCATTCGATGGCGAGGATGAAGATGAATTGTTCCAGTCTATTATGGAGCACAACGTGTCCTACCCCAAGTCCATGTCCAAAGAAGCGGTCTCCATCTGCAAAGGGGTGAGTGGATGTTCTTTGCCATCAATGAAAAACATTTTTGCCCCTATAAACCAGTTTTGTGGTTAAACAAAATTTAAATGTGGTAATAGGTGAGTCTGTTTGTTATTTGGTATTCATAAAAATGTACTTAAACTGGGTGATATGAAACCTTCCTCTTCAGTCTAATGTCCTGTTTAACTGGGACTCTTTCCCTCTGATGCTTTTCCCACCTGGCTCCAAAAAACCTGTAAATCAGCATTTTAAGCTCTGTGTCTTTCACACTCCTTACTGAAGCCAAAATTATTCTTCTTGTAAGAGGGCTACAAGCTCCTCCTGCTTGTTCAACTTTAGGGAAAAAAACAAAACTGACAAGCTGTGTCACAGACTGCTGGAAGGCTTTTCTTAGCCTTCTGGAGTCAGACGCAACATATGGGCAGTCTGGCTCCATTTGCTGTAAGACTGAAGTGTAGGCTTTTTAAAATACTGGCTGGGAACTCATGTGCAAGTTCCCTCTCCTCTTCCCGCTCGGGTCTTGTGCCTGTGACATCTGTATTATTAAACCACCGAAGTGAAACCTATCAGGTCATCCAACATACTTCCCCCAACTATGACTGTCTGTGAAGTACTCCCATGAGCTTTTTTTTTTTTTTTAAGTTTGCAAAATCATTTTGGCCATTTATCAATGTCTAAAACATTCCAGCTGCACAGTAGAAAAAAGTATGTGGATTTTGACTGTCCACCACAATGTGTCATTTGTTACAACGCTCAACCACTACCACAGTAAATACATTCACTCTTTTCCTTTTCAGCTTATGAGGTTTACATTAGAGTGGATGTTTCCCATAGCAAACAATCAAAACTGGCATTTAGCATTGGAGCAGATAACACATTGCATAATAACACTAAAGTCTATATCAGGACACATTCAGCATTGAGAAATTTGCTAATTTGTTAAGTTGTGGTTAGTTTATGTAACCACTGTATCTACGGTGGCAAGTTTGCACAGGCCTGCATTAGTCAGCTATAACTGACCGCACAATAAAAATGTAAGACAGATTTTGTGCACAGTTTCATCATGTTCAGAATATTAGAAAATGTTAATTCCTGTCATGCTCTGAGTAGGTGGTAGAACAGCTGTGATTTGCTCTGGGGACATAAGGTATAGGAGACTGGTGCTATTCTGAGCACAGCACGCTGTATTCACTTACTTATGTACTGTTTACAACTTTTTACAGCTGTGTTCCAGAACAATCTGTTCATCAGGGGAGTACACTCAGGACCTGTAACACCTACACTATTGCATCCTGTTGCAGGCCCAAACTGTAGCTACTAGTGCACCCCTACTAGTTCCAGATAATTTTAGAGTTCTGGAATCAGGCCTACATTATCATCATTAATGCTAGTTAGTTAGTTAGTTAGTTAGCTAGCTAGCTAGCATTAGTAGTAGCCAACCCATTAGCTAGCCTGCAGTGGGCTTGAACCTAGTTTATCATTGTAACTAATATTACATCATCATAAACTTTTATCTTTTAAGTTGTGCCACAAAATGAAATGATGTTTTGCTAACTTTCCATCTTCACAAGTTAACCATTCAAATAGCTATACACTGAGAGAATAATTTAATTTACTGTGCAGTTTAAAGGCTGTCATGATACAGGCAACTTTTAAGTGTATAGTGTGTAAAATTTAGTGGCATCCCGCAGTAAGGTTGCAGAACTGAAACTTTTCCCATGTGCAAAGCATGTAGGAGAACTGTGGTGGCCTACGTGAAGACACAAAAATGCTATATCAAGAGAAAGTTTTTGATAAGTCTGTCCTGGGGTACTGTAGCAAAATGGCGGCCCCATTATAAGATAACCTGCTTTATGTGTAGATAAAAACAGCTCATTCTAAGGTACTAAAACCACAATAATTCTTATTTTCTGGTAATTATACACCAATAAAAACATAAGGTAGTTGTTAATAATGGATACCATCTTTTGCCAATAGATGGGGCTAAATCCTACAAACTGGACCTTTGGGGCAGAATGTTTTATTGCATGCTTATCAATGCATGAGCTGACGTTAATCAGTCAACAGACCTTAGTGTTGTTCCATTGCACTCTGGCAGAACTACATCAATGGTCTCAGACCAGGTACGGGCAGCAAGGATTAAAAAAACAGAGCATATGAAATTTTGAGACATTAAACAGCAAAATATGCCAGACATTATACTTTACCAGAAGTCTAGTGCAGAGGCTCTATAAACGGATGCTGCCGCAGAGGAACGTCAGAAGACTCACCTGTAAATGATTCACATCAATATGGACTTTGTGCTCTACAAGGAATCATAATTGATGCATTTTCAATTCCAAGCCATCAGTCTGCCTCATTTATTCATTTATCAAAACCAGGATATGAGAGACTGGTAGCTCAGCGAAGAATTGATTATAGAGCTCGACAAACTGTTGCTCTTCTTATTAGTTAAACTGGCCATAAATACTCAATAACAGAGTGAACTATTTTGGGTCAGACCAGTTTCTGGCCGAACACATCCACAGTTAGATATAAGTTGAGTGTTCTGCCAGAATTTATTTAACTGCAAAGAAAGACTTTTCACTCTTTTGGATAAAGAATGTTTTCCACCGATCACTCCTCCTACTCAATTCATCTCTCCATATCTGTTGTCTGCCCAGTTTGTGCACACATCTCAAAATGAATATAGACTTAGTCAGAGTATTTATAGTTGTCTGATTCCCATAGCTTAATTCAAAATACAGCGTATGCTTTGGCAGGTCTTGCTTTAGCCCAGCTCTGGCCTTGTTGGTGGCAATTTTTCATTACATTAAACAGATCTCCTTTGTTGTGTTAATGAGATGCTGTTTCTGCTACCATGGGTATATGGCTGCTGGATCTGCAGAGACAGAGGGGACTGAGCAGTACAGTGGGTCAGTGCAGGTCAAGCAGGCAAATACTGGGACATTTTAAGCAAATGAAAGTAGAGAGGAACATAGGAAAAAGATAAAAAACTTTGCCTGCTTGGATTTATTTGTGACACTTACCTAACGGATTATAGAAACCCGGTGAAGTTTGCAGTCTGCCCCAGTTCATTGCTTCACAGAATAAACAATAAGGAAAACATTTTAGGAAATTTGCATACACTCACTTATTTGCACTTTAATCTCTGTTTATATGATCTGCATTCGCCACTTTGTATGTACATGGTCCTCTTAAGTGCAAATGGATCTGTTTTTGCAGCAGTCACTGTTAAGATGAGGACTGTTTGAGCAATGAAAAACGAGAATTACTTTCTGTGCATTCTTAATATGGTTCATGTTAGCAGCAGAGAGAGCAAGGCTTATAGTTTTTGAAGATACAATGAGAGTGCTGTTCAGAGAAGCAATGCCATAAAGATCATAAAGCATATGTAAATAAGCCACAACTTTCTTTAAATGTCCAGAAATACACACAGTGGTCAGAGAAAAGTCCATTTTTGTGTACGTGTGTGCATACAAGGAATTTAATAGTGAAAGTGGCAGTTTTATTTCTGTCCAGAGGCAGTGCAAACTCAATGAGCCGTGCAGTAACGCGCTTTGTCTCCTTGTCCCTTCCTCAACTCCACTTGTTTCTCTTTGTCCCCCTCTTTCCTTTCGCCATCCTTTTCTTCCTCCGTCATTTTCTTAGCTGTGTGTGTGCACATGCGTTGTGTGTGTGTGTGTGTGTGTGTGTGTGTGTGTGTGTGTGTGTGTGTGTTTGCGCCCTGGTTGCGGCCCAAGTCCCTTCTCAGCCCTGGTTTGTCATGGCTGGAGCACTTCCTCTTAATGGATACATAGTGCTTGCCAGCAGCCTGACACACAAAAGAGAGAGGAAGGCGGCAATGGGAGGGAAGAAAAAACAAAAACACAAAAAAAACAAAAACAAAAGAAAGAGTGGTCAGAGGGAGATAAAGAGGGGGTGGAGAATAAGAGAGCAAAATGGGATAGGGAGCAGGAGAGGTGATGTTGGAGAGAAGAATAGATTTTGACAGTAAACTGATGCTAATACAGCAATGGGTAACAATCATCGAGTAGTAACGCAGTAAAAAGGACACAAACTACAGCCTGCACTAATAATACTAACAGTTTTTATCTATATAGCGCCTTTCAAGAGACCCAAGAATGCTGAACAAACAAAACAAGACAGAGCAAGATAAACAGACTAGCTGCCAAAGGCCTGTGTGAATAAGTGTCTTTTCAGCGCAGACTTGAAAGTGTCCAGAGATGGAGCATGGCGAATCTCCGTAGGGAGAGTGTTCCAGAGGGTGGGGGCCACCACACTGAAGGCTCTATCCCCAAAGGTCCGCCTATTGGTGCAGAGATGGAGAGGAGGCCTGAGGACCTCAGGTTCCATGATGGGGTAGGCTGGTGCAGAAGGTCCAGTAGGTGCAGTGGAGCGAGGTTGTGGAGCGATTTGTAGGCAAGCAGAAGAAGTTTGTAGGTTATGCGGAACTTAACCAGAAGCCAGTGCAGGTGAATGAGGGTGGGGGTGATGTGCTGCCAAGGCCTAGTGCGGGTAAGCATCCTGGCAGCTGAGTTTTGCACATACTGGAGCCTGTCGAGGACTTTATCGGGGGCCCCGAACAGGACTCCATTGCAATAATCCAGCCAGGATGTAATGAAGGCATGGATCAGGGTCTCAGCCACAGAATCTGAGAGCGAAAGGTGGAGTCTGGAAATTTTTGAAGGTGAAAAAAGGCAGATTTGGTGACAGATTTGATGTGTAACTCATATGATAGGTTAGAGTCCAGGATGATGCCCAGGTTGCGTGCTTCTGGCACAGGAGAGATGGAGCAGCTGTCCACATGGAGGAGAAGATCTCCAAACTTCCGGAGCAGTGCCTTGGGAGCCACGACCATGAGCTCTGTTTTTTACTGTTAAGTTTGAGGTGGTTAGTGGTCATCCAGATTTTAATTTCTTGGAGGCAGTTGACAAGGGACTGTGGAGGGAGCTGGGTGGATGGTGATGTGCTAAGGTACAGTTGGGTGTCGTCGGCATAATAGTGGATCTAAAACACTAAATCTGTTGTATGCATAGACTGGATGAAATAATGGTTGTAGCCATTGTGACACCATCCATTGGTTTGTGGACCATTTTGAAGTCTTGGTTTTGGTATTTTGGCTGTCACCATCTTGGATTTTTGGTGCCAAATTTGAGCTTATGTGGGCATGATGGAGCTAACCTTAATGCTAGCTGCTAACTTGGTTAACATGATGCACTCACAGCCATGATTAACGGTGATAATGCTGATGCTAATTTTTGCTGGTGAAAAACAGGAAAAGAAAGGAACATACGACTTCTTAGAGGGTCCTCTAGTACAATCAAATGCTACAGTAGACTTGCGTGAACTGAAAACACCCTGAAATAGCGATGGTTGGGGTTACACCATGGTTATGTTACCTAAGCAATGTTGTCTTTGTGGTAGCAACTTGTCAGTAGATGGCACCCAACTGTAACTCAAAGTAGCCAAGCCCTAAATCATGCCTACCTTTAAGGCCTAATAAAATAGAAATGGGTGACTTGTGCAAACCCCCCACCCCTGTACAGCTGTCATGGCTGTTGAAATTAGCTATAGAGACCAAAACCTTTTGTTGAGCCAGGCTGTAAACGTGTCTATTTCTGCTGTAAAGTTTGGCATTTTAACATGGGGGTCGATGGCAATTGCCTCGCTTCTGGAGCCAGCCTCAAGTGGCCGTTCAAAGAACTGCAGTTTTTAGCTCTTCCACGTTGGCTTCATTTTTCAGCTCCAGATGTTGTGGCTTGTTTATATGCAAACATAAGTATGCTGCAGGAGTTTTATTGTGCAATACAGATAGCCTCTATTTTTAGCAAGCCCATGTATACAGTGCAGTCCATTACATTTTAAATAGGTCACAGATGTAGATACGCATTCATCTAATTAATGGGATGTTACCTAAAGGTTGTCCATTACAATGCAGTTGTAGTTCATCACAGTTACTGGAAGAGAATGAGGGTGAGACAGTTTAACATTATATATAAAATTTATAAAAAACAGTGTTTTGAGTGTGAATAGTGACAGAGTGGAGATTTTACCCTTGGTTTGAAAAAATTTCACCCTTGACTGATTTACTTGGATGGGTCCCTGGAGCTCTTTGGCAAAGGCATCCAGTAAGTTTTCTGTTGTAATGACAACAGAGAAGGTAAAATCTAAGGTCATTTAACATTTGTAAAAGTGTGTTTTATCTTTAATCAGATGTTTTTGCCTCCCTGCTCTCTGAGTCTGTAGCAAACTAATTGGGTTCTAAAGGATGATGGTGCATGTGTGTGTGTTTTGAAAGCCTTGATGTACTGAATCACACAGTCGTACCTGGCCAGACTCCCCGCGGACTCAGAGACCCCATCTGCTCTCTGTCATACCTCATCACTCTTGTTCATTTTTACTCTCCGTCTCTTCTCCCTTTCCAACCATTTGATGTTCTTGGCAGAAACAGCAGGGCAGCATCGAAGTTATGTACACGTTGTGATCACATACAGCTAAACCTTTTGCTGACAGTTTTTGGCACGGTGAAGCCATTGAGATTTGACTACTAACAGTTTGCAGACAGAATGATCAAATGTTCCACAGGAAACGTCAACACCACATTTTCTTTTTTTAGGAGACAGTTATCTATCACATTTATGCAAAGCATTTCAAGTGCTCAAGTGGAAAAAAAAAAAAAACAATGATAATCAGTTGAGCCTTTGATTGGCATGGTAGCCGGCCAGCAGTCAGTCATTCTCAAGGACAGTTCAATGAGTAAGGTGTGTCATTTTAATGGTGACAGCCTTGTGTTTGTAGCAGGATGCTTTCGCACCGTCAGTGACAGTCCTGTGAACAGACAGAAAGCTGCAAATGACTTTTTCCTCCCTGTCAACAACTGTCTGATGCACTCTGCCAGCTGGATGCACTCTGCTAGTTCAGATGTGGCCCAGCCCACAGCCTGTATGTCGAAGGGGCTTGCTGCAGGAAAGCTGGCCTACAAACTTCTGCAAGAAGAGATATTCAACACTGATAAAAGTTTTCCATTTTAGCATGTCATTTAATATTGCCTCATCTCTGAAATTATATAGATATATTTTTTTCAGAAAGTTAATAGAAAATCTGGCAGTGCAGTGATGGTTTCTTTTTTATTAAATTCATCTGGCCACGTTTCTGTCGCTGTGCACGCTCTACACAGCAACAGAAGTTCTTGCAACCTGACATCTGAGGCTGGGAATACTAGGCTTTTTACAGATCACTTAATAGTTACAAACAATATGATGAAAAAAATTAGAGCAGAATTAGGTTAGAAAGGTTAGGTTTAGAAAGTCAAATCAGATAGATGGGATAAACACACCAAAAGTAACTATATAATGTAATACAATGCATTACCCAGACATACATATATATATATACAGTAGATTCCTGTTCTGTATCAGTACAGCAGGACTGTACACTTTAGAGAGGGAGAGAGCATGATAGTACAACCAGGCAGCGGTAATGATTGACAGCTTGAATTTTATATGAGGTTGTCTCCCACATTTATTTATGTGTATCAGACAAGTTGCTAAAAAAGTAAGAACATTTTGTGCTCCTCAACTGCCAGCCAGCTCTTGAGAAAAGCCAAGCCTGAAGTTGCGTAAAAAACAACTTGGAAAGTACATTCAGCAGAGTGCAGATCTTCACTAGCCGGAGCTGATCACAGCCCGTCCAGACAATGCACCGGCCGCAGGTGCGCACTGGTGGAATTGCCTCTCCTGGCTCCCTTACAGTCAAGATGGCAGCAAAGATAACATAAGACGAGATCTTTTTTCATCTTGTATCATGCCTTACTTTATATTAGGTGTGGAATTGATCTGCAGATGCTCAGGTTTAAAATGAGTCCAAACTTTTCCATAGATGTCAGTTTTTTAGCCATGACAAAGGCCAAAATGTGGCCTGCAACAAACAGTAAGGTTTCTTGATTTTAGCTGAGGTGATTTCCAGAAATGCCCTTTGCTTTGTGCTCTTGTTATGTAGTTTTGTATAAGACTCCTGACTCCTACTGGCCAGTTAAGAGGAGTTAGGAGTCAGCAGTCAATGACGGCGTTAAAAAGTCAGTAAAACAGTTTTTTCAACAACTATGAATTATCGAAACTATGAGAGGTTTTTGAGCATACAGTCAGAAATGTATACAAACAGTATGAGGCTGATTGGTCCAGTAATATGAGAGATTAGCTACTGGAAGACAGATACACAAACTCACACATAAACTCACACATCCGAATGCATTATCCCCTCCAGGGTTACACCAGGTGGAGATTAAAAAAAAAATAAAACTATGTATGGAGTGCTAACTAAAGTGTACATTGTTACTAAACTGTTCCTGTGAAATATCTTGCATCACAAAATGGCATCACAAAACAGATTTTTTAAGTAATTTAATTTAGTGAAGCTAAGTAATGAAACCTAAGTGGAAGACTACTTTAAGACTGAAAATGATTATGTCTACTTTTGGTCAGAGGCTGTGGTAAGATATCTTAACATGGTTACAGAGTCTTCCCTCAATAAATCCCACACAGCATGCTTGCTAAAAATGTCACATAATCCAGAAGAACTGCCAAGGTGACTGAGCTGCATGTGAAGGTGTGCATCACAGACGAGGGATTTAACTGCAGGTGCTGCAGTGTTGTGTGCTTGTGTGTCAATGTATGCATGTAGGCATGTATGTTAAGTCATTTAAAAAGCATACACCGCACACCATACCAGGGCATAGCAACCAGCCTATTTAAGCATTTAACTAATTCAGTCAAACAAAGCACCATCTCCATTTCAGAGTCCAGTGCATGAATAAGTTATTTTATCCTTGGACTGTCAATACTGAAACCCAGCCGTCTCTCTCTGTCTCAGAGGGCTTTTCTTCCTGCCTTAGCAATTCAATCAGGACAAATCACTGCACTGAGGCGGGAGTGGTAATGCGGAAATATTTATGTTGATAGTAGAACTGGTGAAATTCCATATATACACTTGCAATAACAAACAGTCAGTCAGTGATTATGTTCCATTATGCGAAGGAATTGCTTTAATGCATTTAAAATGCGCCTGTTTGTTTCCTCCTGCAGACCAGCTTATGTTCTGTTAATGCAATCAGGAAAAAAAATGTATAGCCTCTCAAACTGAAAGACTGAGAGACATTTAAATCACTTGGAATTCATGACATGTTGTTTGGATAATTATGTTTAAGTAATACCAGTGGGCTTCTACATAATTTAACAAGGACAGATTTTGTTGTTGGTTATGTTTCCTGTGGGTGCTTTTTTATTATCTTGGTTTGCTTTTTAACAAAGTGCAAACTGCGTCCTCGTGCTATTGGAAGTGGCAGCAGTTCTCTAAAGGCAGAACAAGCAGAAACAATTATGTCACTCTTTTTTAGGCCCATCTGTTTAGCTGTCACTTACTGACCTAGAAACAAGGTGGAATCACATTACAAAACACATCAGTGGAAGAACACAGACGAGGGAGAAACAAAGTGAGGGTGTCCCTGATGGACTAACACAGACCACTTTTCAGAGAGTTGGATCTAAATGCTGGTTGTTTTTAGTTGATTTGGGAAATTAAAATCTGCATACTGCATTTGACTGAAATAAAAGTGTTCCCCATTTACTTTAAATGTTTTTCCTATTTCTTTGAAGTTGTGAAAACCAAATCCCTGTTTTCCACACAGTAGGAGGAATCACCACTGCCATTCTGAACGACTATACAATTTAAAGTCTCTTTGTCCTAACTTCATGCCCTCCTTTTTGTTACTTTGTGTGAGCAGCTGATGACCAAGCATCCATCCAAGCGTCTGGGCTGTGGCACTGAGGGAGAGAGGGACATCAGAGAACACGCCTTCTTCAGACGTATTGATTGGGAACGCCTCCAGAACAGGGAGATACAGCCGCCCTTCAAGCCCAAAGTGGTAAGTACTGTGCACATACTCTTTAGCAATGAACTTGCTTAGGGTTTGATTTACACCTCATAGTCCAATTAAGTGTGATCCCGCTCGGCATAATTACCTCAACTAATGTCAAGATGATTGGTAGCCTCTCTCACATGAGTTAAGCCTTCATTAAAACAAGGCCACATTTCTCATTACACTTGTTTGTTCTTGTCATAAAGGGAATGTTGCTGTTTTGAGCTGTTATATATGGGTGCAAGGTGCAAAGTGCGACACAGAGCCAGCAAAGAGGCAGTTTCATTACCTACTCCTGTTCAGAATTTAAGGAAATTTCGCTGAGGTGGAAAAGTTAGTGTAACGTCTAAGCAAATAAATCATGACATTTATGAAGCATCTAAATGAAAAATCAACAAAACCTTCCATTTCACTGGAAATGAAAAGTAGCCTTTAAAATCTGTGAGGACGGATAAGATTGTAAACATCTAATACATTGTTTTCTATCATTGAGGTTTGACTGGCACTCTTCTTGTTATGCACAGTTTTATTATACAGTAGTGGACTGGGGAGTAGTGCAGCCTTAGTGTGGCCAAAGTGTAAGGTAGTGGATGAAAAATGAGGGAAAAAAACAGCATTTTCTTTGGCTGATTTTTGCTGTTTTCATTGAAAATAGGCACTACATTTATATGTAAACCTGACTACTTGCTATCCAGCAACGTCTACTGCCACAAAAATACTGAAAATGCACCATCACTCGCTGCATACATTATTTACTGCACTTTGCACCATGCACCAATTCAGTACACTTTTGGGTGAATTCACAAAGAATCAATTGTAGTTGCTGATAGCTTCATGAATTGCACATCACCATCTTCTTTGTGTCAAAGTTCAGTTGACAAACGATATTGGATTAATGACATTACAGCACAGTGAAGCCCATAAACCTTCGCAGCCGAGTGCATTTTGCCCTTTTTTGTATCTGATTTCAATTATCCACGTTGCAAAGTATGAATATTGCCTTTGCAAGAATACAGTAGGCAGAACAATAGTGGAAAGGAAAAGAAAACTGGAAATTTCAAACCCTGAGCTACAGGTCCTGACCAACGAGATGCAACAGCACATCTGGCATGATGATGCCTTCACCCCGGCTACATCACTGCTGCCATGATCACTGCAAAGTCTGGGTGTCACATCTCTAATAAATACTCTTCAGTTACCACCAGTTCTCCAAAGATGCTAATAATTTCACTGCAACAGCGTGTGACTGTTAGCGCTGATCTTTGTTAATTGGACTGTTTTTGCAATGAAGCGCATTTGCATAGAAGGGGGCCAATTTTGCACCAAATGTTTTACCTGATTTGAATATGTGCCAGTAGCGCAGGACCACCAAAACGCTATTTGCTTGGCAGTACAGTAAGAAGTGCATATCACCCTTTGCAGGTGCTTTTTAGAATTACACACTTTCTTTTTGTCTGGTTTGTGCAGGTTTAGTAGTCATAAAAGTGACAAAATACTTCAATCCATTGGTTCTAATGCATTTGTTTCCTTAGGCTTTACCATCTTCTTGTTTTGTTCCATCCACCACCCTTACTTTGTGCCATAAAGCAATGAGCAATCAAATCCAACACAATTTTAAATGCTATTCTTGTCATTGGTCTTATATGTCTACCTTCATTTTGTATTAATGTAGTGATGACTAACTGATGTCAGATTGATTTTAATTAACTTATTACCTCCTCTCAAACCATGCATGCAACACAATACAAATAAAAAAAGACAAATAAACAAATAGAACTTTCTGAACCTCATGCATCTAAAAAAACAAGTACAGATGTGCTCATCGCTACAGGACAAATCTTTCATAGCAAAAGACTTTATGCCCCAGACTTTACTCCCTTGGGGAGTATGTGTTCTTGGCTGTTTGTTGACCAACTTGTGCAGTACCTCAGCCTTCAGTCAGATTTGTCAGGGGAAGGATATTGGGCAAAACTTTTCTAGCTACTGTCCTCAAGTACGGTAATGGTGTTGTTTTTTTGTTTGTTTTACTTGCATTTTACTTGATTGTCTTTACAAATTAAATTTATATTGACAGATGGTGAAGGTTTAAACAACTTGCACAGTATTAGGTATTAAGTGTCCCATGTGTTATGTAAACAGTGTTCAAATAAGATATAACAGGAGGTGCATAATGTAGCAGTCCAGACAAAGTTAGTTGCGAGTTATATAATGTGTTATATTTTCTGGAATGTCAATGAGATGCTTAAAATGGAATTGACACAAAATTGTCCAGTCTTAACTTCATGCTAAAGCTCATACTGAAATCTGAGCTTCTCAGGTGTTTCCAAGGACCACCACCCCGAGCAACACACACACATACACAGAAAATTCTTATCTACACACGCCACATTTTATAGTGGGATCACTCTCCCCAAGGCTTCCATTAACATTTCATCCAGTATCATTTAGTGCACTTAAAATTCACTTTATCACACCAGGAAATCCCTCATGTTAATATTCTAAAATGTGCCATAAAAATGCTCATGTCTAGTGTATTTATGCATATCATGGAATATTATGAAATTTGAAGTTTTAATGTACACAGTTTATTGCAGTGAAAGCAAATTAACTACAACCATATGGGATGTACAGTCGCCACCAGTTTGAGTTGACAGAGTGCATGGTGGAAAAATTCAGGAGAGGATATGTAACAAAGTTAAGAGAGTGTACTTCAAGTCCTTGGCATGCACTTTTAAAACTCACTGAGCTACAGCAAAATGCCCCTGCCCTTAAAATGTACTAACAGGTGACAAAGACAAAAAAGCAAAGATGGTTTGTAATTCTCTATGGAATTACAGCCACATAGGTCGTCTGTGCCGGCAGCTTATTCCGACCCATACTTATGTTTTTTGTTTGGCAGCTACCTCTAGTGATGGTAGTAGTTATGAAAGTAATAATGGCAGATGTGTAGGATGAAGTCAGGTGAGGTAGTATAAAAAGCGACAAAGTCTGCAAAGGGAGGAGGTTTGGGTGAACACATGGGTCAAACAAACACAGAACTTTGACCCAGGAGACCGCTGTTCATGTCTCATGTGGAACCAAAAGTCAACATTGACTTATTCCGAGTATGTACCTTACTAAACTGATGTCAGTTATGTAACGTAGCTAAGCAATGTCACGTATGTAACAGAAGGTAATCTGTGTACGTCACTTAAAATATAAGAGAGTACTTATTTTAACCTAAACCATGTTACTTTTGCAAATCTAACCAAGTAATTTTGTGGCAAAACAAATAAACACACGTTTAACAATCTTAGCCACGTGTTTAAAACTGCGACAGTGCGTGCTCTCCAAAGGTCGTATATGTCATGTTGGGAATAGATAGATAGATAGATAGATGGTGTACAATGGTGGATATTAGGAAGTGACCATACTGTATTTCTTTCACTGAAATTTATCTTTGCTGTTGATGGTGCATCGTTACCTTTGATATACGACAATCATCCTTCCATCCATCCATGCATTTGCTTTGTATCTGCTCATTTTGTGCAAAAGGGGTGAGAGAGATGGGGATCAAGAGGCAGAGCACCAAGAACAGGTTGCTGTAGTGTGTCAGGGCTTCTGTGAGGCTACAGTGTAATCTACCAGCACATGCGTCACAGATGTATTGTTGGCACTCCAATATGGTTTGGAGATTTAAAGTAAATGACTGTTGTAATTTACCAGACCTATGTTATTACAGTAGGTTATACAAAGGTGACTGCATTATACAGGATATATTCATGTGTGTCGAGACAGCTGATGTAATCTGACTGCAGTCCTTTGTAACATTCCCATTAGGAGTCTCTGACAGTGCTGGAGAATGTGAAGAATCTGAGACACAACAAGGAAGTCATACCATTAGTGTAGTCCACTACCCACTCTGAGACGAATGTCGGAATTTTAAGTGATTCCAGAGTCTGTGTTATATAATTCAGTTTTGAAAAATTATCATATTGTGTGCAGTAAAAAGAAAGTTAAATGGGGCTTTGCTCATTAAAGAGAATTGTTACATTAAACATAGTCTGAAGTCAGTCTGATGTGGAATATAATGCTGCCTTAACATGACACTCTTGTATAGTCAGAACACAGCTGCAGGCGCAGGCTACTTATGGCTTGTGTTATATGAGCCATAAATAATTTCAAAGCCTCTCATCTGAATGTATAATTAATGTAACATCCATTTATTATGAATGCATATCTCATATAGCTTGCATTTTCCTGCACAGTGAGGGGTAGTTTTGACGTCTCTGGAGATACACATGATCATGTAGAGCATACACACTTTCTCCCCGTGTCTTTCCATCAGTCTCCTCCATATATACACACACAGACTCATACAGGCCTTATATAGACAGGAGGCAATAGGCAACAGAGATGAAGTAGGTCACTTGTGTCTTGTGTGTATGTATAAGTTTGTGTGTGTGTGTGTGTGTGTGTGTGTGTCTGTCTGTCTGTCTTAAACATTCAGTGTAAATATTGTAGTTCTCTTCTGTTTCAACCCTCAAGGGCTCCAGTTCCTCTAATAAGGTGAATCCTGACCTCTTTGTCCATGTAGTCTCCCGTTGAGTGGACATGCTGGGTGTCCTGGAAATGCTGTGTGTGCTTTGTGTGTGTATGTGAGCAAATGTACGCGTGTGGGAAGGTTGAAGAAACTGAAGGTTAACGGAGATTGAGAAAAGCAGGGGAGGAAGATTTCCTTGCATGTACGCCTCGTCTCTCTGTGTCGACTTGCTGCATATGTGTGTAGTAGGGGTAATCGATGATCAGAGGGAGAGAGGAAAGCTTCTGTGCTTGTATATTTGCACATGCCGAAGTTGCAGGGAGGAGGATGCATGCAAACGGGCATGTCCTTTTGCACAATGCATGCTTGCATGCGTCTGGTTCCGATGCAGATAAGGGTGAAAGATGAGAGAGGTGAAAAGAGAGTAAGAACCTATCGTTGAATGCTCTCTGTTACCACCGTAACCTGCTCCATAATGATCCATCATGTCCATCTCACTGTGCCATGTAATACAGCGCTGTTCCTGAGTCCATTACCACCAAATGGCTATCATTATAAACATCCCTCTCACCCCTCACAAGGTCTAACCCTGTCTCTCTAATCCACTCCTCTTCTTTCCTTGTGGTTCTATCCCTGCTCAATCTCACTTCATCTGCCTGTGACAGCTGTGGAATTGCAATCAATACACCGGCTGCACCCAGCTGAGACATTTAAACCATCTGTATTTATAGCACCAGAGCTTCAGACAGCACAGAGGACAAAGCGTGTGTGGTAGAATGAGTGTCAGTGCAGGCTCCATAGTTGATCCATAGTTACAGTGCTGGATGCTGTCACCGTGCAGGTAACAAACCAAGCACATGATTAAATGCCAGCCACATCTCAGCGAGCAGTGTTGGTGTGAAATCAGGCAAATTTTGTGAGTAAAACACACGCGTTTTACAACCACTTGTGGATGGCCGAACGTCCTTATGGCTGAAGGGAGCAGAGAGATGGAGAAAGTAGGTCAAATAGGAAGCTGCTGATTGATAGTGATGGGAGCAGTGAATGAAGGGAGGGAGTCAGGGCAAGAAAGAGTGGGAGGTCTTAGTCACTGCACAGAAGTCTTGGAACAGTGTCCAAGGAAGGGATGCGCATGCCTGATGGGATACAGACACACACACACACACACACACACACACACACACACACACACACACACACACACAGAAAATGAAGGCAATACGGATGACTTGTGAGTCACTGTAGCTGTAAGAAGATGAGAGGCACAGACTGTTGCAACTTGACTGAGCATATCTGCCTTTCCTCTTTTAGCTTACGGGACATAAGAGGGAGCATTTTCAGTTTGTTTATGTAGTTATTTTTTCTATTTAATTATTTATTTTCAAAGTTGGGGTAGGGCTGTGTGTTGGCAAGAGTCTGGCGATCCAATACATGTCTTGATACAGGGGTCACGATTCAGTATATTGCGATATTTAAAGTTTTTGTCCAATCTAATTTTAGAAGCTATAGATACATAGATCTGCTTTATGACTCTTCCTATTTTGTAGGCCTGTTCTTTGTGTTTACGCGAGTGATGTGTTGTTACGTTGGAGTGGAAGAGTCAAATGGCTTAAGTTAGATTACAACACTGCTATCTAGCAGTTGGGAGTTTAAACCATAGACTGTAAAAAGTAATGGATGTAGCTACCATAGCATCACCTATGGCTTTATGGAGTCCTGTTTTGAAGCCTCGAGTTCAGCATTTCTGTTGTCGCCATCTTGGTTTTTTGAAGCCAGAGGCAACCACATTTGGTCTAGAGGCTGGTGCAGTGGAGGAGCGAGGGGTGGATCTGGCTAAGAAGCTGAGAACACTATTGGCAGACAGCCTGTCACTCAAAGCAGCCCGCCCTTAATTAAGTGTAACTTTAAGCCTTAATAAAATGTTAACGAGTGAGTTATATAGAAATTCACCCCCGTACAGTTGTCAAAAATGGGGAAATTAGCTACAGAGACCAAAACCATTTTTTTTCACCAGGCCATAAACATGTTTATTTCTGCTGTAAAGTTGGGCATTTTACCATGGGGATGTATAGGGATTGTCTGCCTTCCAGAGCCACCCTCAAGTGGTCATTCAAAGAACTGCAGTTTTTGGCACTTTCTCATTGGCTTCATTTTTCAGCCCTGCCACTGGGCTTAAACACAACACAAAATGGACTACTGCCCCCAATCTTTGACTGTAAATCATTGATTAAAATCAATTCAGTGTTTTGAGAATCTGTTAAGTATCACAAAACATAGCATAGCAATACTCAAGTGTAGTCATATCTTCACATGACCCTAATTTGGGATCATGAGAATTTTCTATCATCGCTATCATTAAATCTGCATTTACTTTCTCAACAGATTGTTTGTCAGAAAATGTTTGTATGAAGTTTTACATCTGCATCGATGCCGCAGGAGTTTGTAAATGTGAAACTGGCTTAAAACGAACCATGATGTTCTGATCAGCTTTTTTTTAGTTTACTTAGTAGTCCAACTCTTTGGATCATGTGTTTAGCCAAAGTACAAGTGGTCATGTTCATGGAAGGTTCTAATTAAGTCTTCAGCTCTCTGCACCAATACCCCATGGATACAACTGTGCTGTGGTTTACTCATATTACACATTAATAAAATAAAGCAGTGAAACTTTAGTTGTAGATAAATTCCATAGAAGTCAGCAAAACATTTCTGCACATGTGGAATAAACTAAAATTCTATACTGCATTGCAATTTGTTACTTCCCCACTCTGCCCTGCAGATGAAGTATTGTTCTCTGTTCAATGTTCAATAATATCTTAAGTACAAATGACTGATGCCCTTCTGTGAGCTGTGAGCTGCTGACGACAAGCAAACATTTCATCAAAACAAAGCAAGATGTTCGGGAGATTATGACAAGAACAGAAAGCTTCTCATGCCAGTGACTTCAGAGAGAGAGAGAGGGAGGTAGAGACAGAGGGAGAGTCATGGCACAACTCTTATTGGAGGCAGGCACTCATTTACCATCCTAAGTAGCTGAGTGTTCTTTTAATATGCTTGAGTGCAGAGGCGTGCGCGTCTGTGTGTGTGGAGAGAGAGGGGGGGAGATTAAAGATGAGAGAAAGTAGGTCAAAAACCCATGTAGGACACTGTGTCACCGTGTATGGGAGGATGTATCAACAGCATAATAGCTTTGGTCTCACCCCATAAGGGTTGGCTGAATCTCACCATGAGAAAATAGGAGATGTAAGACCAGCGTTTAGTTTATATGTTTCTGGAAATATCACAAAGGCAGTGGGGCAGATTTTCATGACCATAGTTCATAATCTCATTTTCTGGTTTTGTTCTTGCTGGGATAATCTTTTTAGCTTTTTTTTTATCTTATAAGAGCAGCTCTTATAAAATACTTTCTAGTGTATTCAAGGTCCAGGACACTCTTGCACACAAAACAGAATTTTTTTTTTTTTTTTTTTACTTTCAGCACTCAGTACTGTGAGAAGCAAATACAAAATGCTAAGTCCCACAACCTCTCTGTTAGGGCCCTGACACACCAAGCCACATGTCGGCTGTTGGGCAGCGTTGGGCCGTCAGTGAGTGTCTGTCGCCCTAGCTTTTGTGGTATGTCCCGCACTGTTGCCGCTAGTTGGCCCCTGTCCAGCAGTTTTTGGCAGATTCAGCATGTTGAATCAGTCTGAGCTGGTAGAGAGTGAAATACTCTGATTGGCAGTTCAGCTTCGTGGACGTGAAGAGAACAGAAGAGAGGATATCAAACAAACAGCTAAAGTTAAGAAGGCGTGAGATTGAAACACACTTGTTATATTAGGGTAGGATGATTCTTTTTAGCCATTGAGCTCTTTAGCAGAACCGGTTCATAATTGTTTTTGTTAAATCTAATTTGTAACCATCAGGTTGTGTTGTTGATGTGCCAACTGGCTAACTAGCATCGACTAGCCGTTGGCCTTTCGGCTTCCTTTTTTGATGAGAAATACAGACTACCACAGTCTGCTGGTGTTGAAAGTTACTTGCTCTCATGCAGGTGCAAAGTGTATATGCTAGTTGGCTGTTGGCCTGTAGTCTTTGCCTCGTCTTCAAGTTCAACTTTTTGGCCGAGACACAGGTGATGTTAGGCAATGCAACGGCCGTTCTTCGTCAGCACTGGTTCTTTGACATCGGTTTGGCGCGTCTTGACCTTAAAAAAGACCGCGTTGAACCACATTTGACAAAAAATTCCAAAGACAGCTCTGCCAGTTTGCCAGCTGAAGCTCCACTCTACATATGCTTCGCTTTACACACTGGTAGGAATATCACTTGAGAACAGAGGCCCGGTGTCACAAGGAGTAACTGTACTGTGATCCAAAAAAGGCACATCTCAGTGCTGGCAATTGTCGGTGGAAGTCGGAGTGAAAAATGTGTCACTTCGCTTGAGCGACAGGTGGTCAGTGATGGATAGAAGAAGACAAGGATAGGAGAGAAGGAGAGACACAGCAGTTGAAGGATGCTGGAGACTACCCATCAGGTACCTGCTATGTGGGAAAGAGAGAGTACCTTCGGAGACACACAAACACATTTTAAAGTGTATATCCTGTCTTCTATCTGCTCTGACAGGGTGGTAGTGGCTTGGAGTGGACCTCACCTGTCAGTGACAATAGTCATGGGAAGACATTTATAAAAACCTCACACACACACATGCACTTTAGAAATGTCTGTGTCTCAATGTTTTTATGTTCTGCTGTGTTCACTTCTGTTAAATCACCTGACGTGTGTTGTCTTGCCTCACCAATAAAAAAAAAAAAAAAAAAGACGAAAGTAAATATAGAAATGTCTGTACTGTTATACCACACTGTGCTTGCTTGACAAATGCAGCCAGACATTTCTAAACACACAAAGACTGACACACAAGCCGCTGCTGGCACACACAGGCACACTGACACTCACATAAAACACAAACATGCACACACACACTTCCATGTCTTGTCCGTGAATGTAGGGCAGCAGTGGATAAGGCCAATTAGTCACAAGTTAGTCAAGAGTTTCAAAGCCAGGTCACAGTTGGTCATGAAGTTATGTACCAACAATTTAAACTGATTGGAAAGGACTGAAAAAAATCAATGTGACATTATGTTTCATGGCAACTCTAAAAATGTCCTTTTCACACTTTCTTTTTAAACAAATCATCATAAGAGGAGGTTTACAGTGGTACTGGCTGTTTTCCTGTTCTAGATAAAAAATCTGTACTGTAACAGTACAATTTGAGCGTGTTTCTGACCTGATTTTTTTGAGTCAGATGGAATTTCAGCTTCATCAGGCCTTGTTTGCTGTGCAGTGTACAGGGGCAGTAAAGGGCCGATCATGGCCCAACTAACTGCGATCGACAGGTCAGTGTATGTCTGAATGAATATCTTAATGTGTCCAAAATTTTGGTTGGCCATCGTCAGGCTCTTGCATAGTTGAAGCAAAGTTAGGAGTCAATTCTCCAAGGTCAGTTTCTCACTGTGCCTGCGCAAATAGGCAAACAAAGCGTCTGAAAGTGCCATAGTAACACAACTCATCATATGGACGGAATATATGGAGGCCAGGTTAGTCAATCTGTGGCAACAGCTTACCTCGCGTCTTTGATTGAGAAATCTGTCAATTGCCAAGAGAAATATTGGATTTGTGAACCATACTGGTGTAACATTACAGATCACCACTAGCAAACAAATCTCTAACTGCCCAGGAGCTTTCAGACACATCTTTATTGACAATTGTTAATAGCCAGAACGGTCTACAGGGGCCATTAGGTCATTTTATTGTCTATTTTACATATACAGTATGAGCACTTAGATTGTGGCTTGACGATCGGACCATATAGTGTGAGCACATAAATCATGAATATTGACTTCACATTGCAGACAATTTACTCATACAGTAGGAGTTGGAATTTAACAACCTTTCTAAAATCATTTAGTGTATGCCCAGCTTAAATGGTTTTTCATTTTGTGTTCAGTCAGTGCTAATATTACTTCTTACTTATCCAGAAGAGGGACAGATGTTGGAGAGTGATATCTGCTGGGTTGTTTTGAAGAAGTAAACATGATGGTTGAAGCAAAAGTCAAACTTGGCTAAATAAATGACAATAAATCTCTCCTTTCATGAAAAAGTTTAATTGGCGTTAATATTCTGTCATCAGTTTTATGTGAGCAAAAATCACCAATTAGCTGAAAATATCAAGCAAATAAGCTCAGCGAGAAACCTCCAACATGGTAATGTATCTAAATTGGTAAGATTGTTTTTTAAAAGGCTTTTGACGAAAGAAGGGTATACAGATTCACCAGTGTCATTGTCGGAAAATGGAAACTTATAAACCTTCAAGTCTTGTTTATGTTTCTAGAGTGGACAGAGAGGGTAAATCAGAAACATTAAAACTAAAAGCTGCGTTTTCAGTACCTTACTTTTCAATGCTTTATACTTTGTGCTTATATAACCTGAAACTTCAGTGAAACTTCATGTTTGGCGAAATATTGCCTCAGCAGTCACAGCAACAGTTTGAGTTTAATGCACCAGTGTTTATTTCTATGGCAACAGTGCCAAAGGTGCTATGGTTGCCATCCTGCTCTCTTTCTATTCAAGCCCTGTATCAGAGCCCCGTGGCATTTGGCTTCACAGAGTCGGTTGTTCTGACAGCCAGCTGCAGAACAGTGGCTCAGAAAGGGAACATGAATGTTAAGGTTGTGCACTGGGTCTTAGGATAAAGTATGTGTGTGTGCATATTTGGATGTATGATTGTGTGTGTTTTGCAAATGCATGCATCCACTTAGGTGAGCCCAGTGTGTAGGTGGACTCACTGATGAGGACAGAGAAAGATGATATGTACAGCCCCACTGTCTTTCTTATGGGCTTGCTCTTTGTCTTTTCCACTGCTCCATTTCTTCTCAGTCCTTCTGCAGTTAAGACAGTAGAATAACTTAAAAGAAGTACTTTATCTGCTGTTCCCTAATGACATATTACAAGTTGATTTGATTCATGGAGGACACTTGCATAATGTTTTTTGTAGGTTAGCCAGTTGTAGACTAAGGGGGAGAGTCACTGGTGTAACACACCACATCTAGATGATAATTTGCAGCAATTTTATGTTGATGCCATTGCGTAGCACGCCCTCAAATGTGTAAAGTGAACATTATGTATTACTACTTAGAAGGAACCAAATAAGGGTTTCCTTATTTTCGGTCATATATACAATGTTACAATGTCAGATTTTCATTTAAACCTGCCAAAAGTTTTAAATAATGAGGTAAATGTATGTAAAAGTAATCCCTGTGAGCAAAAACCTCAGACCAACCTTCAGACCATTCTGAATACTCTGTTTCCAATGTTTTAATTCCACTTCCGAGACAAGCTGACATCAACTTGTGACAGATTTCTTTATATGGTCATCTACTCCAGGCATTTCACTGCTCGTGTTTACATTACATAGCCTACGCTGCTACATGTTAGCTACATGCTAACATCAGGGAAACATGTTGTCTTGGTCCCTGATGTTGTTCCTTTCGCCATGATTTTGGATCATATACCTGCTGGAACATGTCTGGTTGTGATCTGAAGCTTTTATTGTTGACTTTTCATGGTAGAAAGTGGGGTCCATGTCATTGGTCCGACAGCCCATTAGTCCGACATCCCGTTGTTCCGATATGTGATTATACTAGGCTATACTGTATTTATGTACCATAGGGGATCAGTAGACGCAACAACAGTAGGCTACTGGTCGAGACACAAGTGTCATAGAGAGGAGAGAATGAAACACCATAACCTCCTGTTATTAACTCTGGGGTCCGGGTTGTGTTGGGAGCTCTCCGCGGTGCTGAACGGCTCCCGGCGGGCGTATTTCTGCCTTGATGGTGCCCCGCGACCGGCTCTGGGTCAGCTGGGAAAGGCCCGAGGCAGGCAGGCTCAGGGCTTATATGTCTGCCACTTTGTTTTTCATTTTAACCCACACCATGATCTTTTCCTGACCCTAACCAAGTGGTTTTTGTGCCTAAACCTAACCAGACCTTAACCACAGGGCATCGTGATGATTTCGGAACAACGGGACTTCGGAACAATGGGATGTCGGACCAATGGGTTGTCGGAATAATAAGCTGTCGGACCAATGGGCAGACCCCAGAAAGTGATACTTTTCTCTATTACAGTAATTTTCACGGCTGCAATGACGGTGGAGGGATGCAGTGATACAGAAGACTGACTGTTGGGGGGGCGACAGAGGGTGATGAAGATAGTAGGAGGGAAATAAAGTTGTTTGGGACCATTACAGCATGTAAACATGTTTATGTATAAACCCGAAATACAAATATGAACCTAAAAAAAGTAAGGACAATAAGTCTTCTTTAAAGTTTTCTGTCCCCGAGAGAGAGTGCAAAGTCCAGGTTGACTGATTTTTAGAAGTTTGTGGCCATAAGTTAAAAAGACAGTGCTAATGCAGGTTTAGATTTGATGACACTAGTGCTAGGTGTGGTTGGGGCTGACATACATCATGATCATATTAATGAACTCATCCTGTTTGTTTTTAAAAGAAAGGTAGGTACCAAGGCATGCTTGCAATCTTGTTTTAGAGAGTACACCTCCTGAGCAGATTCTCTATAAAAGCTTATCCAAAGAGGATACCGACTGGTAACTGCATCACTGCATGCAAATATACAGCACCATAAACAAGATTAGCTTGGAGAGAGATCAAACAGTTGGTTTGCATGTTCTCTGGTCCTCTAGTCATGATGGAAATGGTTATTAGACAGAAAGCCTATAATACAGACATTGGTGTGTTTTTTTTAACAGGAACTGGTTGTGTGTGCATCATAGGAAGTGACTGAGCCGTGCAATATGTTCTTCTGCTCTGGTCTGAGCACATAAGTAATGTAAACGCAAATCTCAGTAATCTTCAAAATTGCACCTTTACTGTCACAGAAATTTGCACCTGCAGTACTAACACAATTTAATTACTCACTATTCAAAGAACACTTAAAAGCATTTCTTTTTATCTTTAAAGCTACATGTCAAGTTCGATTCGCCTCAGTCAGGGGGAATATCATTAGAGCAACAAATTGAGATGCGCATCCACGAACATGCACATGATCTTCCTTTGCTGAGAAATTCTCTTAAGTGCTAATTCATCCACCATTTGACATGATGTGTTTCCATGTCTTTGATTTCATTTGATTATTCTCTCATCACACAAACATGAAAACTCTTTTGATGTCGCCTGTTCAACACTTACCTTCCTCTTATGAACACGCTAATTAACCCTTTTGTGAGCCTGATGCATCTTGATGCTGTTGCTATTTTTGTTCAAGGAATCATGTCCTTCTTCTGTATCATAATGAGCTTTGAGAGTCAACTGCACAAAAAGTACGTACAAATAACCTCTGAGCCAAGATAAAGGAGCTGCATCACAGCAGGTTATGAGGTCAGACCAAACACAACGTGCTTCTTTGCAGAGGTCCTGACACCATTTCCTTCATAGAATCAATCCTGGGCCTTTGTTTACTGGAAACTGCATTGCTGTTCCACAGCTGCGTCAATGTTGCTTTGGTATTCAGAAGGGTGCATTGTGATTCAGGTGAATGAGATGTAGAGCATGTAATTTTGTTGACCTCCTACTGCATGTAGCAGTGGGGAAAGTGGGGGATCAGGTGTTTTATGTAGGTCAGGGGGGCAGGTGAAGATGCAGTTTGATTAGACAACAGGTTGATGTGGGAACAATCACAAATGTTGCTTGTTGTAATTGTCCATGCACATTGTCTAGTTGCACAGCCCAGTGTGATTTCATTTAGCAATGTCAGTGGTGATGACAATGAAATGGTGGCTCTGGGGTCAAAACACAACGACATTTCACAAAACACAACAAAATTTCAGAAAACAACTTTTCAAAAAACATTGTTTCAGAAAACACAACAATATTCAGAAAGCACAAACATATTTCACAAAACACAACCACTTTTCATGAAACAAAAAATTCACAAAACACAATCACTTTCATAAAACACAACAATATTTCAGAAAACACATTACAGAAAACAAATCTCAGAAAAAAACAAAATTTCAGAAAACAACATTTCAGAGAACAATTACAGGAAACATATTTCAGAAAACAGAATTTTCCATAAAACAACCACATTTCACAAAATACAACATTGTAGAAAACACAACAGCATTTTGGAAAACAAAGCTACATTTTACAAAGCACATTTCAGAAAACACATTACAGGAAATGCATTTCAGAAAACAACATTTCACAAGGCACATTTCAGAAAACAAAATTACATTTTACAAAACACAACCACATTCCACCAAACACAATCACACGTCACTCAACAACTTTTCAGAAAACACATTTTACAGAACCAAAACATTTTAGAAAAACATTTCAGAAAACAAAATTTTTCATAAAACACAACCACATTTCAGAAAACACAACAACATTTTGGAAAACAAAACTACATTTTACACAACACAACCACATTTCAAAAAACACAATCCTATTTCACAAAACACAGCAACATTTCAGAAAACATTACATCTCACAAATCATGTCGTATTTTGTGAAAATTCAACTTTGTTTTGAGAAATGCTGTTTTGTAAAATGTGTTTTGTGAATATTGTTTTTTGAAATGTGACTGTGCTTTCTGAAATGTGGTTGTGTTTCGTGAAATCTTGTTTTTGTTTTTGAAATGCTGTTGTGTTTTCTGAAATGTGGTTGTGTTTTGACTGTCAGAGCCACCATACAAAGGATGTATGGTGACTGTTTAATGATGTTTAATGATAATGCGTGTCCTGTGCTTTGGGCTGATTTGTCAAAAGTTCCAAGAAGTTGAAAACTGCTGAACGTTTCTTGCCTTCACAGAATTGCCATGCGCACACAAACTTCTGCCAGCGCTCCAGTTTTTTTGTGTCTGTTCTGTTTTGTCGGTCTGCTTGCACTTCTCATGTTATTTTTACATACCTTATGTCTAACTTTTCCTTCTCCTGTCTCTCTTTTCTACAGTGTGGCAAAGGAGCAGAGAACTTTGACAAGTTCTTTACACGAACCCAGCCCCAGCTCACACCGCCAGATGAGCTGGTTATCGCCAACATCGACCAGGCCGAGTTTGCAGGGTTCTCTTTCATCAACCCACAGTTTGTACACCCGTCGCTCATAAACAGCATATGAGAAGGATGGGGAAGCGTCCCTGAAGAACCTCCCTGTTCACTGCCACCCACGCAAAGCAACCGTCAACCTAACATCTGACCACAACTTGATCAAGGCCCACTGTAAACCTTTATGTATTGGATTTATTCGCAAGCAGCATTGTAGGGCATGCATAATTGTTCTGTACAATATATTTGCCAGTATACATTATATAGATTAGATCCTCAGCCATCAAAAGAAATGATTTCCTTTAGTTTTATGATGAGCATGTACTGTAGACAAGGATGCCCTTCCTTATCGCGGCAATTAGTATTGAAGGTTTTCCATAATTGGAGGCACTGAGACAGAAGGGTGTCAGGCTTTAGTTATCTATGCCACTATATAATGACATTTAGAGAATAATGGCTGTATATAATATAAGCAAGAGAATATTAAAGACGTATGGTCCTGGAAAAGGTTTTAATGCTTACAAATCTGAATAGATAAACATTATGGTCTACATATCTAGTTGGTGGGTCACAGTTTGTTTCCAGTATACCGTAGATATAATGTGATGACCTCAGAACCACTCACATTAGGCAGCGTAGACTACAGCCAAATATGAAGGACAGGCAGTGCAGGCGCTGAAACAGCACCTTGTGATTCAATCTTTCCTGTATCATGTTTACAGTTTGTTTCCCCTGTTGATGGTGAAGGTATACAATTCTCTTTAAGTCAAATATGATTCTAGCCAGTCTCAACTTCCAGTGTGCGTAGCAAATCAACTCAAGATTGAACAGTTGTGTAATTATAGAAAATATGCAGCCTGTAAAAATGCAAATATGTGAGACACATAGGTATGAAAGTGCATCAGGTTTGATTCCAATCTATCAAAACTTAGCTTGTTAGCTTAACAGTTATTACCCTGTTTTACCTGCTCTCAGGGCTGGGCAATATGGAGAAAATCACTTGTCATGATATTTTTGACCAAATACTTTGATAACGATATTACGACAATATTGTAAGGTTGCCTGACACCAGACAGAATTGTCAGCTGATTAAACTCTGTTTCCATTTTCAGTCTGACATTTAACTGATTTCTGTGGGGGAGGGAGATACGATTTTCCCTCACCAATCACTCGAGGCAATATATCAGTCTGAGTATTACATCATTTTAAGTCCACACTGATGTGTAGCCATGCCAACATACCTGTTTTGCCAGGGTTTTGAGTAGTAAAGGAAAGAAAACTACAATATCAGGTGATATTGAGAAGACAGTCAATTTAGAGTAGCGTTGATAGCAGTGTCTATCTTGTCTGTAGCCTTCGTAGTTGTGGAGCACCACTTGACAATGCTTAACAGTAGATTGACAGCGAGTTAGCCCCACCTATGGTACTAATTGGCTAATCGAGTCCTCCCACTGCACACATTGATTGTCTTTTATATTAACCGAGAAACTGATGTCTCATGTCACGATACCAGACGAATCAGTCAATTTAAACTCGGTAAAGTGGGCTGCTTCAAAGATGTGGACCTGGACAGATTTCCCAAAATATTTACACAATGAGATTTTTGATGAATATCAAAAGTAATGTGGGTATAATGGCTAAGTGAATAAAAGCAAACAGCTAGAATGGTCTGGTCAGTTCAGAAGATGGCATCACTTTACTGTAATGCAGCCTTTAAAACAAGGAAAAGACAACACTTACGATACGGTATCCAAAATCTGATGATATCTAGTCTCATATCAAAACATTGATATAATATCAATATATTGCCCAGCCCTAACAGTTACAATTCACACACCAATTTTCTGGCCCTTACTGAAGCTGCAGATTGTATACTTCTCTTGTCAATAATTTTGTGGACACTATGTGGACACACAGTTATCAGTTTAGTATGTGGGCAGTGGTAGGACATTCTTATATCTTCCTTCAGTTCAAAAAAAAAAAAAAAAAAAAAAATCAACCCTAAAACATTTACAGTTTGTCATGTTTTAACATTAGTCAGTGTGAACCACTGTCTCTGTCCCATGATACACCCAGAACTACAAATCCTCCCATTAGTCATAAATGTCTCAACAAAAACACACGTATACATTTTGCCAGTGCTTTGTTGTCCTAAAAACTAACACATCCCTCATTAGGAGTCTGTCAACACAATAATTCTGAGTTAAATCACTTATTTTTGCACCCCTTTTAATTTCTTTAATGTCTTTAAAAATAGATTAGTTTTTAATCTCCTCTTCTTTTGTGATCTCATACATATTTTTCCATTAGATCAGATTGATATTTTAATGCATCTACTATCAGTGCATAACTCCTTTGTAAATAATCATGAGTTATTTAAAAAGAGTATAGCAAGTTACAGTTTTTATACCAACACCTGAATGTGCTTTTATTACATTAATTATATAAAACCAATATTTGTATGTGTAAAAAAGAAAAAAAAAATAAACAATGAAGAAAGTAACCCAGTGCAGATCAACTTTGTAACAGCTGGATGTCTTTAAGAGTCCAGAGTGAGCAAGTTGTGAAATATATCTCTTCTACTTGTTTTGGCAGATTTATCAAAGCTTTTATTTTCTTTATTCATAAACAATGACTGCAAATTGTGTGTTGATTGGATGCGTGTCTGGCTGTTGACTGTCCCGCTGTATCTGCATGCTGTTGGTAGGCATCATTCATGCACGTGATCCGCTAAAGGCTGCATGCTAGTAATTATAAACGAGTTACAGTACGACCTCAGAGTGATACTCCACTCAAAATCTAACTTTAGTGGTAAAAGTCACCCCTTGTGGTCTTGGAAGTTTGTACGGGTTTTTTCCTTTTTGAAGAATAATGCCCATGGTTAGCTTAGATTCATGGTTGACTTTAAATGGATTAAAATAATGACAGATTTTTACTGAAAGTTTTCCACAAAAAAAAAAAAAAGTGTCAAAACATTAAAGTTTGATTTCAAACGTTTTTTTTTTTATATGAAAATATTCATCTCAGTCTTCACCTAGACAAACAAACCCACCTTCAGCTTGCAGGCCTGGACAAACCTATATGGGAGGTTAATGACACCAAAAACACAGATTTAAGGTGGACTATAACTGTAACCATAGCGCTAGACCGGCTAAATTTAACATGGCTAGTACACACCACAGTCCGGTACCTTAAAGGATAACGTTGGCATTTTTCAACCTGGAACCTATTTTTCCATGTTTTTGTTTCTAAGTGGCTGATGCAAACAAGGACTTTTGAATTTGGTCCTGCATTAAGAGAGTACCATGTCCACAGTATAACCAGATGGGACAATTATTCAACATCACTGTACGTCCAGTGAAGTGTTTATTTTTGCCACAGACAGGCTCAGATTGTTATTGTAAATGTCTGAAGTGTCTCTTTACCTTTGTCTTGATCTGGTCTGTTTGTTATTGTGTCTTAAGTCTAGCTCAAGGAGCAGTCTCGCTCTGAAATCTTACAAGACGTGAGTTGTTGCAGGAAGACAATGGTGGAAATGCGAATGAGAGGGAATAGTGCGTTGTGTTGGAGTACAGAAAAGGTAGCTCAGTGTTTTATTCAAAAGATTTTCAATGTTGCGTTTCTAATGTTTTCTTCCTGCAACAAGTCACATCTCATGAGATTTCAGAACAATACTTTTCCTTGAGTAAGACTTAAACACATTCACCAACAGACCAGATCAAGCCAAAGGCTAAGAGACACTTCAGACACTTACAATGACAATCTGAGTCTGTCTGTGGCAAAAATAACCTCTTTTAAAGGATGTACAATAATGGTGCACAATTGCCCCATCTGGTAACATTGTGTGCATTGCGCGGCTGCTGACTGCAGCCCTCTTTATCAATACTGGACCAATTTAAAAAATTAATATTCACATCAATCACTTCAGCACAAAACATTGGAAAACAGGTCCCAGGTTGAAAAATGCTGATGTCACCCTTTAAGAGTGCTGATCTTAGACCAGCTAGACTCTTTGAGAGGTGATTGCAGGATTTTGTAACTATGCTGCACACCAATCACAAGCAAAGTTTCAATGACACAGTCCTGCTACAGTAATGAAACACCTTAGTCCTAATGCTCAGGCAGATTTGTAAACTATTTGTGAAAGTAAGAGCAAGGAACAAGTGATTTTTGCCAAAAGAATGCAGATCACAGGGGCTAAAGAACATAGAGTAGAGGTTTAGTTTATTAATCTAAATAGATACTAAAACAATTTTTAAAAGACTTTCCTGAGACAATGTCCCTGGTTCTAGATCAGTGCTCTTTCCTGTAGAAGCTTGATATATATATATATATACATATGGCCCCTGGTTCCTTTGGCTTTACCCTTTTAGGGCGATGTGGAACACTGAATCCAGATCTGTGGTCAGTTGTGACTGAGACGCACTGCTAGTTGCTAGACCAGTGGGACCACTCGCTCTTTAGTGTCTCATGAATGGGGTTTATGTTGTAATCTTAATGTTGTGTTTTTGTCACTTTGTAAAACTTTTGTTTCTTATGCTTTTGCTGTTGTAAGTTGCTGTCAGTGTTGTCAGTTCTGTTTCTCTAGCTTCTGCTCAGAAATTCAGGAATGTTTCAAAAGATATATCACATTAGAAAACACATATCTGATTGATATAGGAACTGTTGAAGCGTTTGTACGGTTTTCTCCATGTTTTTCTAAGAAGTGTGCTCTCTCCTGCCGTGTTTCCTATAGTATATAACCTTTTGCATGTGCCAAACCTGGAAAATGCCAGAACCCGACAATAGCAGCGTTGCACTAGCTGTAGTCACATGGATGACTTCTTATTTGTGGCAGCTTCTCCCAGCGTGGGTCGAGACCCGCCTGAAGCCACACCTGCTGTACACTCTGTTGGCCACAAACCATATAGCATGCTGCCATGAGTATACCAGTGCACATTGTGTCAGTACGCTTTACGATGCCAGTCAGTTTGATAAACGACTCATCATATACGGCACTAGATTTTCCTGCCTGTGTAGCCTTGGGCAGAGTTGTGTCCAGGAAAAAAATAACATTTCAACTTGTGGAGCATTTTGATTTAACACCTACAGTGAATTCCACAGAAGTGAGAGAAAATATTCCTTGTACATACTTAGAGTTTACTCAGCAACACTCTTGCCCTCGTCCGAGCCTCACTTGCACCTCTGTATGTGCTGACTTAATAGATCCATCCCTTTAATAGAATCTCTGATTACTTGCTTCCCAAACTTCTTTCTTCTTAATAATGTTTTCAAAACGTCACAGTCAGTGTGGGCATGAAAAAAAGATTACTTACTCTCCCCTTGTGTGCCTTTCCCAACTTGAACAGATATACTGTACATCGTGTTCTTAATCTCCATAATCCAGCTCTGATCTAAACTTTCTACTCCGTGTTTACTTCATACCTTTTCACCACTTCCTGTATCTTTAAATCCATTGTCAAAGTCAATTCATTCTGTTTATACTTCATTTTTTAGTGTTTCAGCACATCTTACAAATGAATGAATGTGAATAAATGTTACAATAAAAACGTTCTGCACGCTTTGTTCACACAAATGCTCCATCATCTGGTCAGTACATCACAAACTAAGAACTTTTTTTTGTCTGACGCCAGTAACCTTTACAGTCACAACTTGACTTATCCTCCCGTGTCTGCTTGCTTCACCTTTACCTCCCTGTGCCTATTAATGACTGAATGATGTAGTGAGTTAATTAATATCTGTATCGACAATATCAATTGATGATCTTTGGGGAGTGAAGGAACAATGGACGGGTGATTGATGGGGTTTATAGTTAAATGAACGAAAAGATAGATGATGATGATGGCTTGTTTGAAGGACGACCCCTGTGCCTCGTCACATCGAACCGCCCCTCCCTCGTCGTCTCTTGTACGCCCCTCTTTCACTCCGCCTGTTCCTCCTTCCTCAGTGCCTGGGCCAAGTCAATCCATCATCTTATCGACAGCACGCTCGTCCTTTTCACCCTTTAAATCCCGTCAGGTCAGGAAAGCGGTTGATTTTTCTCGTGCGATTTACACAGTTGGCATCAATTCCACCTTTTCCTTTTCTCTACTGAGTCCCCCCAGTGCCCCATGGGAAAAGAGTTTTACTTTGTTTACATTCTGTTTGATGTCCTTACCTTTTTGTTTTTAACTGATCAGGATGTCCAGAAGATGATGAAGTAACTGTCTGACTATGTTTTATCTTAAATGGAAGGTTTTAAGAAAGAGGGTTTTTTTTGATTGGCATTTCGTACAGTACTCCTTTCAGGTTTGCTTTAGATAAATCTTGTGTAACGTCTATCCTTCGTAGTCAGTCATCACTCTCCGCTGTGTTCTGTCCACTGTGTAATGAGAGAGTTGAGGTGAACTGCCATCTTTTTGGCCGTACCAGAGCACAGGATCAACAATGTGCAGGAATGCCTTATCCCGTAACCCATACAGTAACATGGTCTCTAACTCGCCTCTCTTTGTTCATTTATTCTCTCAGCACCCCTGTCTTTGTACATAAATGACTTACAGTAGATATCTACATAGACTGTAAAAGAAAGAATATATTGTATTTTGCAAAATGGTGTATGTTTGTTTTCTTCCCCTGTCAGCCTGAAACCTTTAAAATGAGTCTGAGCTACTTACCTTGTAACTGATTGTGTCATTTGTACCTAATGTATGATAATGCAAATAAAAAAAAGGAAAATGAGATCCAACACTTCTGCAAATGTTTTTTTTTTTTTGGGGGGGGGGGGGGGGGTTATGGCCAGGAAATTATAACACAGATTGTGACTCTCCTATGCAACAGTCTTGGTGCAGACTTTGAGTTTCTCCTTCAGTGGGAAAGGTGCGTGTTGATCTATTTTAAGAGTTGTGTCAGTGACACCTGTCAGGTTTTCTGATTCAAAAAGACAAAACAACGTCACTAAAAAAAAAAAATGTAAATAATACACACATACAATGTTGCTTGGTGGAGACACTGGCAGGATTTCATTTTTATCTTGTACAGTGCATGCATAAGCAAAAATATTACCATTATTAAAACAGTTTTTTTGTTGTTGTTGTGACACACAAAACTTGATCAAAGAAAGCTGAGCCTCCCCCGACTTCTTCATTTCAACACGCCTGCATGTATTCTGTGTTCATGTGTGCCTCTTACAGGAGTAGTATGTTGCCCTATGTTCAGTGGTAGGCATATCTCATCCTACATGTCCATCTAGATCAGTTGTCATAGGTGTGGGTGTTTATGCATCATTATGATCATATATAATGATGTGCATATGGGGGTGTATGCGTGTGCTTTCCTTTGACTATACATACGCAGAGATGTGTGTGTATGTGTATGTGGGGGTGGGGGGTGGGGGGGGGGGGTTGTTTGTCAACTCAGTGTATGTTCCAGGGTTCTTTATTAGTTGGATGGCTGCGCTTGAATCCTGGTGAAGGCTGAGGGGTGTTAGTGATGGAAGACAATAGTGTAGCACTCACTGCTGTCAGAAGAAGGAGCATCACAGCCTGGTTGTTTGACTGACACAGGGAGATCTCTGCCACATTTCAGGCTGTGTGAGCACAGCTGGGGCTTTCCTTTGAAGCAAGGAGAGGGTTTATGTGGAGGCTATTTAAAGGGATAGTTCAGATTGACAATGTAGGGGTTGTATGGGGTACTTATCCAGTTTGTGCCCCTAGTTTGGAGAAGTGGCAGGAGTGCTGCTGTGGATGGAGGCATCAGCAAAACATATTTTAGCCACTTAAAAAAAGTCCCACCTAAATAGTAGTGTTTTCATCACTTTACCTTTTTGCGTCAGACAGACCTCAGTTCCTCGTCTTTGCTCGCGTCAAAGTCACCAGACTCCATTTTGGCTCACTGAACATAAAAGCTGCTGGTCTACTACTGTCTTGATCAGTTAGTTAATTTGTATTATTATGTGACTTTATTTATTTATTACTAAATCTGAACTAACTCTATAAAACACCAAAGTCACAAGTATCACAAACAACATAACTGATTGAGGCAGCGGTAGACCAGCAGCTCCTGTGTTCAGTAATGTTAAATCCCTGTTTTCTCAGTGGAGCCTGGCTTTGAAGAGAGGATATAACAACTTTAGTTTCCCACCAGAATTTTTTGTCTGATGCTAAGGTAAAGCTGTGAAAATGTTCTAAATGTAGCATACAGTTAAACTGATATCAACTTTTTTACGGCGGCTAAAATACTTATTGTCGCTGACCCCTTCACAGCAGTACATTGCTCAGCGTCTGTGTCACACTTAAGCCTCCTTCTCCAAAGTGGGATGGTGCAGATTGACTTTCATGTTAGGTAATACACTAACAATGGGTATGTACCTTATACAATCCCAATACAAAAGATCCAAACTATCCCCTCAAGGATTAACTTAGTTTTTAGGAGACTAGCCTAACTAAATACCTGTCACAACAAGCAGCCAAAAAAGTGCTTCAACTACATTAGGAGCGGTAGATTCAGGGGCAGAGCCTGATGCTCAGCCTGAAACCTTGGGGGACCAGTGGTATGTCAGGGAGATTTTCTTCCCAACTATATGCAGTATTTATCAAGCCATTTGAGGTAACGGAATGCTTTAACATCTGTGCATCATTTGGGAAAAACATGATAGTTGCCAAGGGGAAAACAATGATTCTGTAGAGCCCACTATTTTTAATTGTTCTCCAACTCTCTTCATCATTCTGACACCGTAACACAACAAATGTTGAGCATGACTAATTTTCACTCCTGCCACCTAGAAAGAGGCAGAACTTGTTAGATGTTACTATTTCTTAAGTTACATAACACTGGAGTAAACAGCATTACTAATCTTGAAATCTATTTTTGTTACCCTACACTGTTCACAGTACGTGCGTTAGCTCACAAATCTGATACACTTGAATCCATGCCACAACAGTCTGGGTTGCTCTTGTTACAAAAAAGGATCCCCAACAAGTGAATGTGGTCTTCAACACTCAACAGAACCACATTTACTCAATTATACCAGATTTCCTGTGAGAAAACATTCGGCACTGGAGCCCCAGAAGCCACCCCCTGCTTTGCTTCTGAATAGATTATAATGTAACATCTTTACTTTTTCTCATAAATAGCATCCTTCTACTTCTTTTCCACAGTACAAGATTAACATAACAGAGGTATAAAGGTGCAAATGCTAACTTTAGGAGGAAATAAACTAAGAAAAGACAGGTAAATACAGTCTGCCGTTCTTACCGCTGTTCCCCATTATTGTATTGATCACTGAAAAGTTTTCCATTAACTTCTCCAACCTTGACCTCTCCTCCAGTTTGGACTCTCTTCTATCTTGTTAGTCACGAAACTGCAGCCACTATACATATCCCCAGACTCTTAACAACTCCCTTGATAGCTTTCATCTATCTTCCTGATGTTTTCTTAAACAGGGGCCCATAATTACTATAGTTCCTCATTGGCAGGTGGCCAGTGTCCTAAATGGTGCTTCAGAGTGATAGAGAGAGGTTTTACAACAGACACTGGTGTATCACTGTGGCTGTTTTACAAACTTACCAACCCTTGCTACACTGTCCTTGAATGTCAAACAAGCCTGTAAGCCCATACTTAACTTAAATGTGACATACTGCATTAGGAAAAGAGTCAGTCCAACTGTATCTCATTAATTAATTAGATTTAAAACTGGGCTTCTTCTCCCCTGAGATGTAATATTGCTGTAATGCGGGCACAAACTGTACAACATTATTAAATTTGTGTTCATTCCTTCACGTGTTTTCATACAATGCATGCTTGCCATGTGATTAGAGAACGCCCTGCAGTGTGTTGACTGTGGAACCAGCTGGCGTGCGAGCTTTTGTTTAACACCTTACATGTTTCAGTCCACTGGTTTCTCTCATTCTCCCTCTATTACACAAGTAGACAAATGCACGGACGTGCATGCACACACATCTTCATCTGTTATGAAACAGTTTGAGGTAAATCGTATATAAACATATTGTGCTGTTATGAGAGCAGCTCTGGCCTTAAGTAAAACAGATGCATTATCTTTACAGTCTGATACACATTAGCATCTTTGTGAATAATGATTAAGCCGTGTTGTTTCACAGAAGCTGACTGAATGATTTATGTTTTCCAAATTGAGTCCACGTTCTTGTAGACAAGAGAGCCTAATTTACAAGGTTTCTGGCTCCTAAATCAAACAATAAACATACAAATTTGTCTCCACTCTTTCTTCCAGAAGGTATTGAAGCTCAGTGACAGCAAACTAGGAGACATGCTTTGTTCTGTATATAGTTCAATATCATGGGCAGATTATCATATTTCATTTTTAAAGCCTTATGCTCACTTCACTTTGCTCTGGTCAGCAGGGGCTTAGTATTTCCCAAATACCTGAAGGATGCCAGGGAAGTTCATGATTGCTGTTAGTGTTCACTCAGCCAGCAGGAGACTAAGGACCTGTCCCAATACCCACTCTTCCCCTAGAAATACCCACTTGCACTTGGTTGTGCGTGTTCACGTTTAGGCTACTGGTGTCCCAAAACAGAATTGAGGTAGTGGAAGTGGTTTCCAACATTTAAAACCTGCCCTAGATTCCAAGGGAGCTGCGACCCACGTTTTCAACGAAGTGGAAAATGAAATTTCCCAGAACACCTTGCGAAGTCAGCAACTTCGGCAAGTTTTGGAAAACAATTTGTTACTGTACGATCGGAATGTAGGCTATACATACAACAGATGGTTGGACTAGCGTAAACTCATCAGCAACTCGGTTGAACACAGCGTCAAAATATTTAAACAAATCAACTTACCCGAACAAAATCGATCAGAACTAGAAGACGTCGTAGGCGACTCCTGTTTTCAGCATTTCTTCTCCGTTGATTCATCAGACGGAGAAGAATAAACATAGCACACGCCACAACACAAGCGCTGGAGACGGCATTTTCATTGCGTCGCTACTATGCGTGACGTATGCCTGCACGTCGGCCACACCAATTTGCATGAAGTGGTGTCTCATTTCTTAGGGAAAGATCTCTACCCTAATATTTCTCACTTCCCTCATCAAGGGTTATCTCGCAAACGAGGGCACTCAATACCAAGAGAGGGGTAGAAATGGGATTGGGCCTAAGTTTTGCTTCTGGCTTTGATTACTGGGAGAAGAAAGCCAGTGCCGCTGGTGGTATCTTGTAAAACAGGACTACATAAGGCATCCATTGGTACCATCCAAGTTGCCATAGTTTGTCAGAAAGGGGGCTAATAACACACCGAATTTTGGCTACATTTTGACGAGGGATCCCTTGAAGTGGTTCTGTGGATACCCATGAGTGTCCCCTAAACTTGAGGGGGCTTGTTACCTATATATGTTTTGTTCCTTACAATCGATGTACTCCTTCAAATCAAATCTGTATATTCGTCTTTCAAAGGAAATGGACAACCAGCCCATTTAAAGAATACTGATTGCCTAACATGTATAGTTAAACAATAAATTAAAAGTGGAGGAAGCAGAAGGGAGAATACATCTAACAGTATATGATGAAATGCGTGAGACATAAGCTTCTGAGAGAAGACACAGGTGATGCAAAATGGGATATGATGGTCCCGATTGCCTTCCTGTTAGGTCAGTCAGGGGTTATGTGAGAGTCCAAGTCAGAGCCAAGCTGACTATATGATCAGTCGGGAACAGAATGTGGCGGTTAGTCACACAGGATTCACCAGATGCTCCTAAATGACTGAATGAAAGTCGATAGAGGGTTCGTGCTGAATTTAGCAGCTCAGAATGTCTGTAAATCTGTGCCGTCCTGAACATGTGACCAGATGCTATCATGAACCTGTCACATTAAACATAAATTTCAGCTGGGTTTATTAAATATGTAGGCTACATCCTTCATCTGTCCGGCCACTGTTTTCTGCCATTACACAAGGTCCCTGACCTCATGCAGAAACATGTGACAGACTATTACACATCTGTTTCCACATGAAGTATGAACCAGATGTTACACTGATGTCATTTATTGAGGGGTGGTAATACAAAAAAAGAACAGAAACCCCTGAATGATTCTGCTGAAGGCTCTTTTTCTTTGGCAGAATATTCCCTTTGGTGTTTGAAGGCATGGCATGAAAAAATCAAAACAAAACCACAGTTTGTGTCTCAGCTGGGGAAGCCAATTTAAAGGGGTAGAAACATAAGAGAAGAATGTGAGGAAATAAAATTTATGAAAAAAAAAGCAGAGACTGCCAAAAAGGCTTCTCATCAGAGTAAGTGTGAAAGCTCATTATGTGGTGTCTTCCTACCGCAGCCCATTTTTGTTTTTTATTAGAAAGTACACAGCTTTCCTGAGTTACTATCGCACTTGAAAGCTGGTTGCATGTGCCGATGAAAAAATAGAATTTTGTACAGAAAAGTGATTGTGACTTTTTGGGAGCTGGCAGCTTTGCCTGGCTAGAAACCAAATCTTGTTCCAGCACGCATTATGAGCAAGGCTGGATTAGGAGACAATGGGCCCGTGGGCACAGACATGCCACAGGCCCCACCACGTCCTTGTAGTCATTATGCATCTCTGTGGTTTTGTGTCTCTTTGTGGTGTTTTTGTGTTTCCTTTTTTAGAGTTGCATAATAATATTGGCAAGCCATCGGTATCGGCAGATATTGGCTTTAAATGGGGTTATCAGAATTGGCCAACATGCTTTTTCTTGTTTTGCACATTGAATGAATATCACCAACATTGAAAAGCATTCTATGTCATGTCTCTATCTGCAGGTGGGCCGTCACAATAAGAGTATGCATGCATAATATGATGTTAGAGCACGGTCTCACTCTGAAGTCATCGAAATCTGGCGTTTGGGCAGGACAAGGACGAAAGTTAAGGCGGCAAAAGTCAGAGTAGGGTGAGCGGTAGGGTACGGGTGGGGCACGGGAACCATTTGTGTTTGTTGTTAAAATGGAAGTGTATCTTTAAAGAAGAGAACTTGACACGGTGTCCCAGAACGTCAACAACCAACGCACCCAGGGTACCTTGCACGACACGTTGTATGTAGATGTGGAAAGTCCATGACCAAATGTCAATATGTGACGAAATCAGAGTGAGAATGTGTTGAATGTTACATTCACCACAGTAAAGACTTGATCACTAAAACTAGCTGCTGAATAAAAGTGGTGATATTGATATTGGTATTGGTATCTGTTGTCGTCATATATGTTACATATATGTTATATATCGCCATATTGGATATTGGCAAGAAATCTAATATCATCTATCCCTAATTTTGTTGTTGTTGTTGTTATTGTTTTGCTCCTTTTAAGAGTCATTTTGAGTCTCTTTGTTTCTTTGCAACTGTCTTGTCTCTTGTCATTTTGTGTGTCTTTGTAGTGGTTTTATGTTTATGTCTTCTTGGTTGGTACCTGTTAATTTGGGCCTGTGTCCATGAATCCATCCATTACTGTGAGGGATGTTCAGTGACATTTTTTAGGTCACAGTCAGACTGCATTGTAATGACAGTATTTCTATTGTATTAATTTCTAACTTCTAGCTTTTTCTGTGCAGTACTGACACTTAAAATATATCCTCCTCAGACCCTGTGTCCTCATATGAGGACATCTCATTTTGGGTTTACTTGACCATATACTTCATTCTACTTAACTTAGACCTGTTGTCCTCATTCGTGGACACTTTTTTTGTGTCAAGATTGCCAAGAAGATGATCAAACTTGACTATCTAGAGGAAGTAAAAGTCGTAACAAGGTTTCTGTCAGTGAAAATACAGAAGGGTAATTTGCACAATGCACTAATCCATGTAAAAACAAGATGGCAACCATCTCTGCCAAGTCAGTGTGCAGCCGATCCTGACACAATAGTGGACAAGATCCAAAACCTCATCACATTTTATGGTTGAAATTTCCTTATTTCTGATTAATAATGTTTGTAGTTTGATATGGAGCACAAATGAAACAAATTTTAGCAACAGGAAGTACTCATCTGAGGACATTGGGACTTAATTATCATTGACAATGTTTGATTTTTTATAAGTTTCGAGTCTTACTGATCAGTGCATACCAAACAAAAGTTCGGATATCAAGAGGATATGCTGTGCATTTCAAGACCCATATGAATTTAAGTCAAATTGTAAAGGTTCATACAACTCCATGCCACCTTTAACAGCTCAGTATTTGATGCGTACAAAACTCGGCGCCTACAGGGTTGTGTTTGGTTTGGTGCATAAACTCATTCAAACCACATCACATGCAGGCAGCCTCTCCCTCCTGTCCTCCGCACACCTGAAGAGAGGTGGAGTGCGGAGAGTTGGGGCGCCACGTGCCACGCGCCACTAGTGCTGGCTTGGATAGTAGTGGTGCGCGAGCTACGCAGCCACGGGTCCTGAACGCAACACAGGCTTATCGCGCGCCAAACCTGAGACAACACGGACCGACTGAACGGAGAGAAACAAAAGAAGAGAAAGAATAAAAGAAGAGGGAGAAGAGTGTTTTTTTTCGACGAGTCTTCTTCGTGAAGGTAGTAAACAATTTAATTGTGTTTTTCTGAGGTGCGGTTTCTACAGATACATATCACAGTAGGCAGTTTGTACAGAGAAACGCGCTGTTGATTGTTGACAGATAACACGGTGTGCTTTGTTTGTTGTTTGCTGTTTTTCACGGGTTTATTTATGCCAGTTATACTCACACTTGTTTTAATACTTAAATAGTAAAACAGACAGTTGCACTGATAACCAGAGTCGAAGCTTCTACTAACTTATATTCACTCACTTTAACACATTTAAAAGCGAGGAGCGGAATTTACTCGGAGTAAACACAGATGTGATAATGGAGACATAATTGACAGTAGCTAGTTGAGGAAGGAAAAGTGGTGTGACACAACTGCTCGTTTTTAGCGTGACAGAAAATGGAAAGAGAGAGGAGAAAATAGAGCTACTGAGATTTAAATAACTTAATGTTATCTGATGAGAAACCCACAGTCGTTATATGGAAAATAACGCCCAAATGGAAACAACTTGACCACACTACGTTTACTTTAGATATTACTGCGCCGATAGAGCCGTGTGCAAAGGGGGTTTAGATAAATGAGCTCCCACTACACTCCTGTGTAACAACACGCTGCGTGGACTCAGCTCATTATTGACTGACTGTTCAGCCAGGGAGCGTTTGTGGGAGCTTCAGCACCGCGGACAGCGATTTGAGCCCGAGCCAAAGATTAAACGGCACAGGCATAACAAACAGCTGGCTCTGATTACTTCACACAGGATGTGGCCAACAAATAGACTCAGGCTAAAGACACTGACATCACTGACCAATAATTACAATGATGAATTAGCTTTAAATTAAATGAAAAAACACTGAAAAATAGTGTAAATACACAGATGTGGATGGACAGTAGTCACCTATTTATCAGATTACCCATGATCAGTATGTATGAATTAATGCTTTTTGAGATTTTGTTAATTTTTAGGCTCTACACCTTGTACTCTGGTCAGTAACTGAAAGTCCTACCACAATTTCTTTTTATTTAGCACTGCAGCGCTGCAGAAAGTTATCTGAAAGTAAGCAGTGGTAAACAACTACATAGCCCACAGGCCTACTTGGCTGACATCCACTCCTCAGTGTTCCAGCCAGACAAATACTGTTACAGCACAAATTTAGACAGGGATGGTGTGGGCTGCAGCAGGGGATTATTTTTCTGCAATTGCAGTAGGAAAAATGTTTTCTTGCCACTGTTCAATACAGGCTTGCAACCCACATCCTCTCTGGATGAGAGTTGTGTACTTGTTGCAGTAAGGCAGACACTGATATAAAATAGGTTGTCCATGTTATCTTGACTTGAAATTATGGTGGTTCAGACTCTGACTCAAACATAAAGAGATGCCACTTGCATAGCATTTTAGTGTTTGTTCCATTTCAATTCAGTCTTTCAAAAGCTATTGGAAACTCACTTTTTTATAAATAATTTTCTTGAAAAAAAAGAAAGAATTCTTAAAGCTTTAAATAGGTTCAGGATAAAACTGAAGTCAGTCAACCTACTTGTAAACCTTGCTGCTTTTGTTAGACATTGTCTGTCAGTGTTACAGGCATTGCTTTTTATTTTATTCATGTTGTCAAAATCTATTCTACCATCTTGAGCCACATATTTAACCCGTGGCTGGCAGTCAATGAATCTTTGTATTTCCCATCTCTGGGGTGCAAGTCTTCATGCAGCTGGTCACAATGGGCAGATTTTCAAGAGTTCAAGGATCCACAGTGTGTTACAGAGTGCTTTACAGCCCTGTTCATTTGTCCTCTCATTAAAACTGTGCAGTCTTCCTCCGTTTCTCCATCCACCTTCGTGCCTTGTTAACTCAGCAACATCACTGTTGACAGTTTACTAACTTGTCACTTATGTCCACAAGAAAACACAGCTGCAGGTCATCATTAAATGCCTGATACAGGTTCCACATGGAGAAACATGATCATAGTCAGTGTCCTCAGTGTGTATTGGACTGTTGCAATATTATATCTACTGCACATACTACCATTGTACTAGCTATAGGTCAGTTGGTGTTATGAGAAGGAGCTTGTCTACTATTACTTAATTGCAATATTAGTAAATGTAAGATTAAAATGATTTAGTTTTTGACATAAAACTGTTAATTCTAGTTGTTTCTATTCAGATTTATGTCATAAACACATGAGGATAATATTAATTTGTCAAAGTTGTAAAATAATAGGATGACATAGCAATATTATTAGTAGATACTGGGTGTGTATGAAACATGCTAAACAGTAAAACAAATTTGTTAAGCACAGTAAATAAGAATTCCCTGTAGCGTCAGCCCACTCTCTTGGCTGTGCCTCGCCAGTTTCAGTGATCACTCAGGCTCAAAGAGACATCCTCATGGGATTATCCTTAAAAAGTAAACATGATGCTGTCACGGCAGAGAGGTGCTCAGTTTTCAAACACCTTGAAGTGTGACAGCGATCCACTTTTTAAGTTTTAATTTAGATTGGTAGTACGCTGTGGCTGTACACTGACTGTGGTAGTCATTGTTAAAGTCTTGTACGATAGGATGTTACTATTAAAATATTTACATGTATAATTGATATCTTTCAGTTGCATTTTCATAAGACTGTCATTCCTTGTCTTTATTCTGTGTGTGTGTGTGTTTGAGTGTCTAAAAGACTGTGTAATATGTCCTGTGTATATTTTTGTTCTATAATCCTCTGTGATGTTTTTCTGCCTCTGTGTCTCTCTCCTGTTTTCCTCTGTTTCCCCTCTCCAGCATGTAAAATTCACTACCAAATAGGAAGCCTTTATTTGGGGCTCGCTCATCAATTCATTCATGCTTGACTAATTCGGAGGCCTTTCTGTATAGTGTTGCCTGGCGACAGAACCAAGTCAAGCACTTATAAATGGGAGACTTGTTCTCACAACAAATACAGGAAAATGGATGTTAGTGCTGTGGGTCACTGTTTTTTTGTGCCAGACTCGATGGCGTGTCAGCCCTTTTAGAGATCACTACTGTGCCATTCACTTATGTGTTATTAGATTAAATAGACCCGTCTGTCATCTTTGTTACTAATATGTCTACATGGAATAAAAGCAGTTCAGGATAACTGTCCCTGATGAACACAAAGTTTTGGCATTTTATCTCATTATTACCTTGGAAGATATTAAAATGTAGAGAACAAGCTGACTGACAAGCTATCTCTACACTTTCTGATCATGATACTGTATGAAGGAAGACACGGGGGATGACAGCTCAGAGCCAAAACCATTTGCTAAAAGACATAAGGGAACTGCCTTTGGAACAGCATGAAATGCTTGGGTTATATCCAGAGCTGCCCCATCAAATTAAGATGATCTGACGTTACAGATGTACTGCGTTTTGATGCAGTCTGCTCTAGAGTCTTGAGGGTGAGTTAAGAGAACACGTTCAACATGAGGTCAGCTGGTTCAACTGTTTGTATGCAAATGTGGCGCAACATTTAACAGCCAGTTGACTGATTTTGTGCCCCGAATCTTGTGATTTCACTGCGGAGAAGAGGTGAGAATATGACACGAAATTTCCACTTCATTCTCTGTCTTGACAACTCACACCACCACCACCACCACCACCTCACTCTGCTGTGCGCCGGATGATGTGCTGTAAGTTGTCTGGCCCACAGCAGAGATTTGTATTTTCTCATTTTTGGGAGGCATGTCTTCAAGGGAGGGCTGAGGCATCTCCAAAATTAGACCAGTGAGAAATCATTCTGGCTTGTTAGCTCCCTACTGGAGGCCAGCACAGCTCAAACATAATGGCTGATAGATGAGAGCATATGGAAAAGAACTGTCTTCTTTGATATAACGTTAACTGTTAGAACCCCATAGTTGGGAAACCAGACAAAACAACAATGGCTGCTGTATTCACATTGGAAACAAGGCACTTATCATTAGTAGCTTTAATTGCAAAGGTTTGACATATTCTTCCCAACTGCACAAAAGAGTTGTTCAGTTGTGTGTTCCTCCCCAAAAAACAACACCACAGGCTGATAAGGAGCTTATTATTATTATCAAATTGATGTTTGGTATGGGCAACAACCTCGAGTGGTTATAATTATTATGACGTGCATGGATGTATTATTAGATTTGGATACCAAACCCCAAGAGGGCACCTACTCAGTCAAAGAGAATTTTTGCTAGTGTTTCTCTTACTGGCCTTGTCCTCAAGTTCCCACTTGGTCCATAGACACTACACTGTGATGACATCCCAGATTTTTAAAGTCCTTTTTCTCAGCTCAGGGAAAGTTCTAAAAATATTAAACCTCCATGGATCAAGGATTAATTGTACAAAGAGTAATAACTGATCTGTACTTCAAATTATTCTGTCAACAGTTGTACAGATGTCTCTTTTTATAATGACGGCCTATGGGGAAAATGATTTTCTGGCCACAGGAAATTTTCCGCTGCAATACTGCGAGTGGCCACTGGAAAAATTGAAAGCAAGGATGAGCTGCTGTGCCATACCCAGTTCTCTAATACATCCATGGTCCCCTGTAAAGTCAACACTGAGTCATTTTAACGTATGCACATATGTAATCTAGAGTCACGTATTGTTTCGTCATCACATTACTTTTACTTCATAATATCAGGTTAAGTATGTAACATGACAATGCCCAACCATCATTCTTTTCCTAAACCTAACCTAACCAGTAGGGACACGAATTTAGGGAATGCTCCTGTGGGTTGTATTAGACGGAAGAAACAATACAGATGTGGTGGTATGGATGGAGAACTTGTTGGATATTGTGTTTGGGTATTAGATGAATCGAACAGTTGCTCTAGTTGATACATAATCCATTAAAATATTTACCATGCAGCGTCTAGGTTAATATACTAGAGAGGGGTGTGTAGCCTCTTTTAAAACTGGCCATTGTAGGAAAGTTTATATCTAGTCTAAACATGACTGCAGGCTTAAATGCCATTTTCTAGGCCATTATTGGGTCAGACCCTAAACTCCTTTTTAAATTTTCAAATGGTTTTCTTTCTTCAAAAAAAAAAAAAAAAAAAAAAAATTCAAGATTGGCAACAGTAGTTATGGTAAAATTGCTCTTCAGGAGTGAGGCTTGTGTGTTAGCCTATTTCCAATCAGTAATCAGTGACTTCAACTTATAGAGGGCAGGTGATACTTTTGTAATCCCTATAAACAGATATATGCACATATATGCAAAATATAGGGAACAGCACAAGATTTTGGTGTCCCAAGTGTTCTGGTTTCTGTTTGTGGTATGAGTCACAGTTGAGTGGAATGTAAACAGTCCTTCTGGAAAGGTGAAAGGTGAAATGAAATCTGGGAACCCATTGTTTGATTATGATCAGTACTGAGACTGATACTTCTGTAACTTTGATTGTTGTATGAAATATTGTTAAAAAGTCACATTTGGATTCATAATGCCACTGCTGCTTTGGATGTAATGGTCCCAAAATAATCTGTCTGTGCTGTTTACTTCATACTAGCTTCGTTTTTAATGCTGGGAGACATTTTGGACAGTCGAGATACAGAAAAATATAGCATTCTGTGTCATACTGTTATGACCAGTGACACACTCCCTCTGTAATACTCAGAATGCATTAAGTGAGGACAACAAAGAGTGGCTGCAGACAGTTTGGGGGTCAGTGTATTGCGCTCTAATGTATGGTGATGTTTTCATGTACAAGGGTGCATGTACAGAGTCTAAGAGAGTATGTATGATGTGTGCATCACATGTAGGCTTGTGTTGTGTTTTCCCTTTAGCTCGTCTGCTTAAACTGTACAAGCAGATCTCAGCAGGCTGACGATGGGGGCTGCCAGCTTCATCCAGCTGTGTCTGTGGCTTGATGACATATCTCCTCTCTCGTGCATTGAACTGCTATTGTCCTCAGGCTCCTCCAGCCAGCCCTAGCAACATCAACCAACAGCAACTAACTCCCACAGTGTTAGTCGCCTGTCTACATCAGAAGCAACAGAGGGACTGCACTCATAGCCACGCTCTTGCAGCCACAGTAGCTGGGTCAATAAGCATGCTGTGACGCTGAAAAACCCTCGACAAAGAGAAACAAATACACAAATTGCCCAGTCAGTTTGTAATACATTGTTTATCTTTGCAATTGTTTAACCAGAGATGATCACTATAGCATTGGTGTGTCACACAGTGTTAGCGTACTGCTGTGTTTCATATCAGAAGCCAGATTTGACTTATTTACTAGAAGTTGTCCTGTTAAGAAGAGATAACAAATTATATCTACAACATAATGTGACATTACGGGTCAGCCATGTTTGTGCCTTGGAGGTCTGTCTGTGTTTCAACATAGCACACTACAGCAGTTGAAAAGGGTGGAGACATCTGCGTTACTCTTTGCCTCGCTATTGGATTTCCAATTGTTCTCGGAAAATGGGGTGTTTTTGGCGGTGAGCTGTTTAAATTAAGGTTGACAGGAGGTTAGGTGCATGTTAACAAAGTAGACAGAAGAGGAATGCCCTACTTTTGGTGATGACGTGCCCTTTACTCGAGCAGCGGTGTGCCTCCGCCTTACTTGATGGCCTCTGGACCCCTAGTGGCTTTGTTCAGTATCACATTCATGTTGCTTTCAGTTACATCCTTTTGAAAATAATGTTTTTATATAGTGGAAGGTTTTCTGTAATAATCTGTGAAAATATTTTTAGTGTCTGTTTTTGCACAGGAAAAATATATTTTAGGTTATAAAGTTATAAATCTTCTGCCTAAGGAGGAGCAGACTTCAGCCTTGCCACAGGTTCAACCAGGTTCAAAGGAAATGTTGATGTTTATTCAGGAGAGAGGGTGTTTTGTGTATCCCTTTGCAGGCAGGGAGGGACCACGGGCTTTTGTGTTGGTCACAGTGGCTTTGAACATCTAATGAGAAACGTTTCTCAATAATAAAAACAGAACCTTTTATAAAGCCATTTATAATCCCTTAGAGACCAGGAGAATGAGCAGCATTATCAGTATTCATAAGGGATTGAATATGATAACACTGGGTGTGTATGTGTGTGTGTGTGTGTGTGTGTATTCTGAAGGGTGGAGGACTCATTCTGAACCTTCAGTATACACATGCCTGTTCTGTTTAACTTTGCGGAATATGAGAGTTATTTTTATCCCCCCTTTTTCATTTCTTGTCATTAGTTTAGAGAAGTTCAAACCTGTATGAAGCAAGAAATTAACAAACATTTTGTTGAAAATGAAAACCCTTGACTCTCAACCTTCTGTCCATTAATTGTTCGCACCCTAATTTCCTTTTCTTTTCTTCTGGAGTTAAGGGAAAGGGTTAATCACATAATTTTTAGTCAAGCCGGCAGTTGCCAGCTACATGATCACTGATGAATCCAGAAAGCACTTAAACATAAACTCCAAGTTTGGTAACTTTTTCCCAACGGACAGTTTGACCTCTCATAGTAGGAGAAGCACATTAAACATTAATGGTGTCGACAATACATTAAAGTGTCCAAAGAATCCATGCCAGTGAACCAGCACACATAATAGCAGGGCACTGGATATGTGACCCTTGAATGAAATGCAGCAATTGTTAATGTAATTATTTACACATTCCTGCATCCACAGCACAGGGACATGCTTGGAAATATTTTGCAAGATACTCCTCACAGAAACTGCAAGACACTTTAGAAAATTCCTTTTAAGAATGCCCCCCAACACATGACTGAACGATGCTGCATATAAATTAGTTGACAATTTAGTGGCCACATCTTTCAATATTTTCATTCATCCAACAATAGGGAGTTTGTCAGTAAAATATGTCTTGACTGGAACATCACCAGGACAGTAACATTTTCTGTGATTGTGAACTGACTGTGGGTTTTATGTTAGGCAGTTTTACGATTGTCCATTTAAATGTTTGGCCATTTGTTTGGTCAGTTGTCTCTCTAATCTAAGACAGTACAGTTGGTGTCAGTTGAAAATCAGATGTTGTTTCTCAGGACTGCCCCTGACTAAGAATTTTCTTAGTCGACCAAGAGTTGTCATTTCGGGCCATAAGTTGACTACTCGTCCGCATGTTTATGATATAAATTTAATTATTACATTATACATTTTGGACGGGGCAACACAATGGTATGAGTTCAAGGTCTGAGAAAGAATAGTATCAGTAACATTGTTAACACTGTGCTACATTACAGAGAAATACAAACCGTACTAATGAACCTTCATTAATATAGGCCTGTATTTTATCTACAAGTGCACGTTACACACTGAGCGTGCCGCCTGTCAATGATGCTGTCGGCAAAGCAGTAATGATTGTGCTAAGTGGCTAATGGGCATGTAGCTACTTTCATGTTTCAGATGATATGTCATGTTTGTAGTCGACCAATGAAGATGAGTTTACATATCACCTTGGGTTTGTCCTTCACCTTCTCAAAATAATCCCACACTTTAGATTTCCTGCCCGACATGTTATTAACTAGCCTGTGGAATAACCGCAAGTACCAGCTCTGTAAGTTAACGTGACTGCTGAGCGTGGCCACTTCCTGTGTCTGTCCTTTCAAATTAAGTTACCACATGGTCCAGTCATATAGGTTTTAATTCATTTTGACAAGGTGCAGCTCCTAATAGAGTTTCATGTGTGTTTGTTTGTTGAAATCTTGCCAACTAATGATCTTTCTGGTCGACTAACATTTGGTCGACTAGTAGGACCCAGCTTTATTGTTTATTCATATGCCTAATTGTTGGTATTACTCACTGTCCTTTCCTCTACCAAAGCCATGGACAAATCAGTACAGTGCTCCTATATGCATGCTGTTTTCTAGGTTTGCCCTCACACATATTGAGTTGGCCCATGCAGTGATCTCAGTAATGTTATTCATAATGCAGCCTAATGCAGGTGGTGAAGGGGTTGCTGGCTGGCACAGGAAAAAAGATGCTGCCTTTCTTGATTATGTTCGAGTTTCACCAAACTGCAAGAAGTGCCTCTAGCTTTTTCTAAACAGTTTGCTTAGAAAAAAAAAACAATGTCCAAATGTTGATTTCTGGCCTTAGTTGTCTCCTAATTGAGCTGAGCTGAGCTTCCCTAGTAAACGTCTGTATCTTATTATCACTAGAAAAGTATTATTGTGAAATGGCTACAATGTCATTCAGCAGCTCCTCATTATAGGGGTAAATTGTTCTCAAAATAGAGTTCTCAGCATAGGCTTTATACTGTAGAAATACAGGGCTAATCTGGTTTATGTGAATAGTATCTGTGTCAAAACCTTTTGGCAACAACAATCAATATTTGATCTTTAATGGGTCACAGAAAAGCAGCTGTATGTCACGAAAAAGCATTTCTGATCATGACTGTATTTCTGACACATATAACAAAAAATGTATCATTGACCTTTAAATTCAGATTCAAACACATACTGTATGTGTTATTATATGATGATTGGTGTGGCTATTTTGAGCATCGTTACTATCGTTACAGTAACCTTGTCTATTTTTGTATGTGCTTGAAAGGTACCACCAGCTTAAATAGCTCCTTTCTTCTCGCTTTCTGTAATAATACCCTATTTGTGGAAACCTATATTTATGTGCAATCAGCCCTTCAATGTGTGCTTAAAACAGCCCTCTGGTCATGCACAGTGACACGAAAAGGTCTATGAGTAAAAAGCATGCATCTTGTCCTCAAGTTGTAGCTTGATGCTAAATGACTAAAATAGAGCCGTGGACATTGTAAATGAATGGCCACTGATTGCAGCGTGGTCAAGAATAGCTGAGGTTTAATGATATCATTTCTCATTAATGCTGGTTCTTTGTGCTTTAGTGAACTCTGATTGCTTAGACATGCTTCCCAACTGCATCCACTCACCATCAGCCCAGTCTCAAGAGACAGGAAAAGACATGTGTAGATAAAAATAGAACAGATTAGAGTCTGTGTTCTTTTTTACACTACTATTTTCATTGTGTGAAATTTCAGTAGTCACATTAGGTTGAACAGGTATCATTAAAAGTAATTTTTTGTAATGGCTATGTGACTGTCATCCTAAATTATACCTAATTATGGATAAAGGGTGTTATCACGCTCACATGTCTTAGAAAAGTAATTTCACATCAGAGAATGTAACAGGTAGTATTGGCCAAGTTACTTTTGAAATGCAGTAGGTTACAGATTACATGTTACCCTGTTAAATATGTAATAAGTTATGTAATATAACTAATTACTTTTAATAACTGTTCTAATGTTTTAAACTGGGCAATAAAGCAAAAGCAAAAAGTCCACAAATAGGCTATGCCAAAGAAGAGTGAATGTTTTATTCTACATAAAAAGTTTTACTAAAAAGAATATATTCAGATCTAACCCCTTTGTAATCACTGACATTTTGATTAGTAAATGTAATTCAATCACATATTTTTCTCAATAACTGATTACAATTACATTTATTTTGTAATTGAATTAGGTGATCTATATAAGATGAGTATTATCATTTGAAGCATGTGAGATCACTCCTGTGTGCACCTATACACAAATGTACAACCAAGATAAACTAAATTATAGCTTAAAGCAAGAAAAGGTTTTCCAATTTTAAAGATACATGTTACATTACAGATAAGCACTGATACATGGGAGGAAGAGAAATGGATACAAGATAAAAAAGAAAGAACAGAATAGACAAAACAGGCTGTGGGCATGTGCTGAGCATACAGATCTTATTAATAGTGTGTGTTGGACTTACAACAATTGTCTTCTAGGATTTATTACCCTTGTTATCTAAGAAGTGGGGCAACCAGCTTCACATCCATCTGGAGTGTATATGGTTAGCCTGCACAGAATATATACATTGAACACAATCTAACTATACAGATCAAATTAAATGATTCATTTGTATTGTTTTATATGATATTACATACTTTTTTAGAAATACTGTATGTTAGTGTTAAAACGTGTGTAATCTGAGAGATGTAGCCACATGAGGTGTTTAGCGTCTGTGTCATCTTTTTGCTGAAAACGTGCAATTTGTTGAAACATTAGTTGCTGCATCTTCTTGAAAGCTCTGTTTATAACTGTGAGTGCCACACCTCACCCCTTTTACATGTGACTGTTCTGCCTGTTTAGACACTGCAAGCTGGCAGATGTGTGGAGATCTCCCCACTCTATATTCCACTGTGGCTTTACATCCAGTCATAATACAAGACGTTGATCCATGGAGAGAAAAGAAATGGCACAGATCTTATGAAAACTTCAAAATCCTTTGACATATTCACTCCATCTTTCCAGTTTCCCAGTGGGTGCTCAATATGGCAGCCCACTGAGAACTCATTATGTAAAATCAATTCCTTTTGACACGTATCCTATGCCAAGCTCCCCAGCACTCCAGCTTCCGGCAAATGTGGGCATCAGCTACAGTACGAACAGATCCATCCTTTTGTGTGACGAGCGTACAGATTCATGCGCTGACACATACTGTACGCCATCTGCAATGCTGTCTCTGCATCACTAGATGTAACAGAGCAGAGGTGGATTTATGAGATATTAGGAGTTGTGTTATAGCAGAAAATGTAGAGAAAGCAGTCTTATAGTGCTCTTTTGAGCATCATCAGTGTCATGAGTTTTTTTTGGGTTTTTTTTTGGCTGCAGGCAGCATGAGGGCAGTCAAATGAAAAACTTTACATAATATTTTTCCAAACATGCTCCACTAAGCCTTTGGCCCTGCACAATGTGGTTATTCAAATTCTAATGAGAAACTTGGGAGAAGAGAGGATCTTTCCCAGATTTCTTTCTCGGCTAAGAGGAAGAAAGTCCTTTGTTAAAGCTATCTATTATCATATTCCCATTTATTACTTCCCATTCATTTCAAACTCATCTCTGACTGGAGTCAGTTCTCAAAGTCTTCCATTATAAACCTGAAATAAGAGGGAACAATAAAGAACTCAGAACTTTACCCAGACTTTCCCCTCCACCCTGCATCCCACAGACACACCATCTACTGCCCCTAAACTATTAATAACATATTAATGCATTAATCATATCATTGTCACACATTGTGATAAGATGTTATACAGTTTTTCAGCTATGAGATGATGGTTTCAGTTTTTTGAGAGAAAAGTGTAACTCAGTAGAATGACTTTCTTTTTTAGCCCCTTTTAAGGTACAACATGTACAAGCACCGCGGAGTCCTTAAAAAAGAAAAAAAAATCTGCTACTTTTTTGAAAACGCCGTTGTAGTTATCATTTTCTGAAATGATATTTTCTCATTTGTGTCCTCCAGTTCTCCTATTCTCTTCCCTCAGGGACAGTTTGATGTTTTGTGATAACTTGCTCCCCTCTACTTTAAGGGACTCAGTGAAAATGTTTTTCTTTCTTCCCCTCTGCCAGCTCCCCTTTCTGCCGGCGGCGCACCCCCTGCTGTTGAGGCTGTGGTATGAGCCTATGTGGCAGGAAGGCGCTGACTTTGCTGAGCAGCGTGTTCGCTGTCTGCGCCCTGGGCCTGTTGGGGATCGCCGTAAGCACCGACTACTGGCTCTACCTAGAGGAGGGCGTCATCCTTCCCCTCAACCAGAGCACAGAGATACGCATGTCCCTTCACTCTGGCCTCTGGAGGGTTTGCTTCTTGGCTGGTGAGTTAGTGTGAAGTCTGAAACACATAGATTATGTGGTTTTATCCCTCATCCCTCGAGGCAAGGTATATCTAATTTCAGTCAGATTCTGCTTTGACACAGAGCGTTATGACTCATTTGATTATAATTAGTGTTAGATACTGATTGTTTTCCAGGCAAGGAGAGACGGAAAAACAGTTTAGATGCATAAGATCTCTGTTTAGTTATCCATGAAGTAATATCCACAATCAGTTTGTACCAAAACAAAGAATCTTATTAAAGGATAAAGTACAAAATCAAAGTCTAGATTCACCAAGACTGCTGTGCAAGAGTGGTCTGTACATTTATTCTCAAAGAAATACGTGCAGAGACACAAACAGACTTCTGGCTAACATACCATTTTACATGAAAACATTGCATGCAACACTTTAATGCCATCTTTTAAAGGATGATACATGTTCTACATACATATTTACAGTAATTTGTGAACTATCAGTGAATTCAGCTTCATCACCTAATCTTTGTGAAGAAGTTAAATAAAGATATTAAAGTGCACATGTAGTTAAGAATAACATTAATTAGCCATGGCACCTCTATACCACACTGCTTTGGTGAATCTAGGCCTCAATTTCTAGCATTCAATAAAATGTGTACTGTACATGCACAGTCACTTGTGTTTCTTTCCTCTTTCTTTCCCCCTCTTTAACCGATACTCTTTAGCACTTAAGCATGAATATTTTAACTTTGCTTTAACCTCTGTGCAGTGATAGGACCAGTGTGTTTTCTTTCATATTTGATTTCCACTCTCTGCTGTAATTTTAGGTTGATCCTTGAAAGTGTCAAGTAGTTTTATTCCAGTTGAAAGACTGGCTTTGCTTGATGTCTTTCCTCATGACTTACCCAGTGGCTGGCTCCTGGCACCAAAGGCACCTTGGATTGATTGACTGCTATTTCTTATTCCTTCTCTTTGACCCGCATTTCTTTTCCGCCAAAGCACTCAACATGAAAAACAAGTATTACTGACTGTACAGTTAGCGATGCTACGTATGTCGGCAGTGCATGTTTTTTTTTTTTTTTTTTTTTACACCTTCTGGCCTTTCAAAACATCGTTCCTCCCCAGCTCCAACATCACAAATACATGCTTGGAGGTCTTGATTGGAAAAGAAATACTAACTGTTAGATTTTATTCTTTTCTTAGAGAAACAACCCTCCAGACAAGTGTTGCCCCAGAGTAAACCAGGTATCAACTTTTGCTCTTACCCTTTGCTTCCTCTGGTAACAGCAACAATTGACTGAGTCAATATGCTGTCTTACTCTTTTTGGATGTGCACTGTAGCTCTCATTTATTACAATCAATGATAACTCTGTTTAGGCCTGAAAAAAGGAAAAAGCTTTTGTTTTGCAAATATGTTATTTATCCTGTAATGTTATTTCATTTATTGTGGAGTTGTTCCTTTAACCCCTGTTTCACAACTGACCTGCTCTGTCCCATTTCAGGGTTAATCATTCAGGCAACCCAGTTGTAATTAGGTAACAGATGTTTTTCTACCACGTAGCAGTGTAATGGACTAATGGTCCAGTGTGAGTTTTAGGGGCAATTGAGTGGCCTTATTGCCCACTTAACTGTTCTGATTTGACCCAGAAACAATTACTGCACACTATGTTGTTATGCAAGGGAACGTGAATGAGGTTGCATTGTGTTTTGGTTAGTATTGATGTCAGTTTGAGTTCATTGGGTGTTAGGCTATTTGATTCCAGCATGAGGACAGCATGTAGAGGATCTCTGCTGCCAGCACTTACAGTCTGTCATCGGACCATATGGGGAACTGGGCTTCTTGTGTGTTGTAGACTGCAAGGCTTGCAGCAGGACTAGTTCAGTAAATAAAATGAACTCAGCTTGGTTTTTATTTTTTGCCATGACCTGCCATTCTTTGAAATAAAAGTATTTCTCCCAAGTGTTTTTAAGAGCGCAATTTCCCCCGATTATACTGCTAGTCTAGCCTTGCACTAGCTGAATGACAGCATTACTAAAATTGCATTTGCATGATTTACATCATCTGTTTCTCTATAAACGCTTTTCACTGCAAGTCCGGAACAGCTGTGTTACTGGAGTCCTTGAAGACTGACTGAAAATGACCCATTAAGTCTGCAATGTGGAAGCATAATCAAGGTCTTTTGCCATAGTCATTATCTCCATCTTTTGCAATTATATTTCAATGGGCTGAGAATTGCAAGAGGGGTTTTTATGTAGAGGTAAAAAAACAACAAAAAAAAAAACACTAGCTTTACAGTCAAGCTACAACAGAAAGCTTGTCGAGCCTGACTGTCAATAAGGAAGAAGCCTCCCATACCTTTAAGTGATGGTTAATAACCCAGGGAAAGGGAGCCACCAAGAACCACAGACTCCATCCCTTACATTACATAATGTCTAAGTATAACTGTGAGGATATTTTCAATATTGCCGCATTACATAATGACTTAATGCCAAAAGCAAAAGGAGAAGCCAAATAAAAGCAAGAGTGGGGGAGAGATAATTGACAGGCTCATGATTGCCTGCTTACCCTGTAGATCTCCCTCACACGCTCCACGACAGTTCTTGCTCTCATATTTTATTTTTAATCTTTCAGTTCTCATTCATCTATATCAGTCATGATGCATTCAGAGCATTGGAATTCTACTGTTTCTGTCAGAAAGCCAAGGTGTTAAATCACCCAGATTTTGTCCCATCTTGTCTAATGATTAATTTATAGTTACTAAATGATAGCATAAACACACAACAGCTGCACTTATTAAGTACACAAGACACTCTTTTCCCTAAAGGTCAGTTTTTATGCCTCAGTGCCTGCGATAGCTGTGGCTGGAGGCATTTTGTTTTTGGGTTGTCCATCTGTCACATTTTCGTGGATGTGATATCTCAAGAACACCTCGAGGGAATTTCTTCAGACTTTGCACAAATGTCTACTTGGACTCAAAAGTTAGCTGATTAGATTTTGGGGAGCAAAGGTCATGGTCATTATGACCTTGCATAGACCTTTGACCTTTCATTCTGGAGAATGTGATATTTCAAGGAGGCTTTGAGGGGATTTCCTCAAATTTGGCATAAACGTTTACCCTGGAAATCCAGGTTCTTGCGAGAGCACAATTTGAATTTGCTCAGCGAGTCACTCTGGCAATCAGTAATGATGCTCATTACCTATACCCATGAAACCGAGCTGCACCAATCACATTGGTTTATCTGATATAGGCGGGCCAGAGGCGAGCTAATCAGATGACGACAGCACTGCGATGACAAAGTCCGGAATCAGTCAGTAAACATTGCAAGATGGCTACGGATGAACACCAGTTGTTTGAAATGGCTTTGGCCGCTACAATGGACGAGTTAGACTTGGCTTTTTCTCTAAAAGAGGAACAGAAGACGGCGCTCGAATCTTTCCTTTGCAAGAAGGACGTTTTTGCTGTTTTGCCGACCAGATAAGGCAAGACTCTAATCTGCCAGTTAGCTCCGCTGGTAGCTAAGCGTATACGTCACCCCGTGTATTGTTCTGATTGGTGGTAGTGTTATCCAATTGCGTACAGTGATATTTACAAATGCATGCTTGGTGCCGCCCCTCGAGTTGGGCCATTTTCATTACTCATGGCCAGACCCTAAATCTTTCTAGATTTGGGTCTGGATTTCCAGGCTAACAAATGTTCACCTGGACTCAGCAATGAAGTCATTAGATTTTTGGCAGTCAAAGGTCACTGTGACCACAAAAAACATGTTTTTGCCCATAACTCATAAATTGATGTGTTATTTATGATTATGATCAAATTTCACACATGTCTAAAAGGATAAAATGTAGAAGTGATAACATTTTATATCCAAGAGGTCAAAGGTCAACCTCACTGTGACATAGTCTTCTTGAATTACATACTTCCAGCCACAGAAGGGGAAACAAGTGGCCAGATGCTGAATTTGTGACACTAATCTTGGATGCCCTCCATTGTGCTGATTGGATAGATCTTCTGTGCTGCTGGGTTGAAGATGTGTGTGACGCATCCATATTTTAAAATTTGTGGCTTCTTTGAACAACACCCATATCTGAAGCATTGCCAGCTGTCATGGCTATGTATGAATCTGGAGAGACATGAATGTAAACTGTACCTGCAACTTGACTGGTTTGCGGAGGCATACAACCATGAGGTGGTAATTCTAGTTTATGTAATGATACTGCATCGCATTTTATGATACTTGCAGAGGGGGGTCTTTTCAGGCAAGGTGGCCAGCCTTAAACCTTAAATTCTTGCTGTAATGAGAGTTTGTACCAGGAACCACAAAGTAATGAGCTGTGCCCGACATGATGCAATTAGTTTTCAGCTAGACTGGGGCGCTCCTACCAAATTTTTCAGCACTCACCCGGCCTGACCCTGAAGCTGAAGTTTTGACATCAAAGGCTTCTTCTCCCTTGTGCACATGTACACAAACACACAAAAGTTAAATGGATGGGTTATAATCTGCATGAAATGCACGATTACAGAGAAGACATGGTTTAGTCTGCTGCTATATTAGCACATCTCTCTCACACACACGCGCGCGCACACACACACACACACACACACACACACACACACACACACACTGAAGTTTACAAAAATGCTCCATCAATGACTAACACTGGCAAAATAGTTCAGGCATGTACCGATATGCAGTGTTAGTATGAACTGTTAGTATGATTAGTATGAACTGTAATCAATGCACCATTGTGATCCTTAACTGTAGTACTTATACTACTGTATGCTGATATTTTAGGACTGCCCTGGTCCAAACTCTCACTTTGCATTGTTCTAGTATGCATTATCAACACTTTATGAAAGCTAATTACATATGCTGAACCACAAAATCTCACCTAATCAAACACCTCATAGTGTGGGGTTAATTAAGTGTTGATAAAGACATCAGTTACAAGAGTGTGTATTTGTGCGTTTTGGTGCTAGACTTTGTACTGTATGTGTCAGAGCGATGAAGGGAAAGGTGCTGAAATCTAATGCTGGGTGTTCCTCACACAAATACTGACAGTAGAACTTGTGTATTGTATGAAACAAGCTGTTGAGTCCATGCTTGCTTGCAACTTGCTGTGAAGTTGTTGTTAGGTGGCATTCAACAACGTCACAGAGGAGAAAGCTGAAACTGTGTCACAGCCATCACACAAAGCTTACTCTCATGAATGAAAATAAATGCTAAAAACTTAGGTATTATTATCATTCAAAGGCTACAAGACATCTGTGTATTCTGCCAGAATACTGTACATGTTTCTGTGTTTAACTTTTCTTTGTCGCAGTGGGTGAATTAACAGTTTAATCAGTTTTGTAGAGTGCTCTAGATTTATGTGAAATTTTACTGAATGTATTTCTCTCCCTGTCCTCTCTTTTAGGGGAGGAGAAAGGCCGGTGTTTTACCATCGAGTATGTGATGCCCACTAACGTCCAGATGACCTCTGAGTCCACTGTTAGTGTCCTGAGTAAGTAACTTTTCACACTCCACTATTATACAAGAGAACAAGAGAACTAGAGAATGGAAAATAAAAAGCTGAAATATAGTGGGACAGGTATAATATACAAACTTAAAAGTTACAGTGCAGTGTAAGAAATGCATAAAAATATTGGCTTAATAAGAGGCAGCGGTAAAAAAAAAAGTGGCAAGCAAAACAAGTGATACAACAATATGCAGCGGACACCAGGAGAGAGAACCCAGTTATTTCCCATGGTATTTCAAGATTTGTCATGTTGTGTTGGCACCTGTGTAGTGGTGAGTGGAACTGGTTAGATGGACTGGACCTCCAGCACATTACGCCCTCCCAGTGAACCTCATCGCTGGCAGGTGAAAAAGTGTCTGGTAACACCATGTGTCACTGTGGCAGCACATGTCTGTCTGTAGTCCTCTCCAGGCCAGTGGTACCATAGGGTTAACATTGACAGAGACTGCAATGCACAAGCCTCTTATTTGTTTTATAATGCCAAGTCCAAAGACATCACATTTATGACCTAAATCTGACCTGAGTACAAGTCATGTGACTTGAGTCCACACCTCTGCACAATGCTGTCATCTGTGTTGTTTGTGCTATTCCTGGCCCATTCCCCAAGGCCAGTCCACTCAAGATAAGAGCTGGGCGTGTATGAAAAATGTAAGGGTGCCATTTTCATTTTGTAGAGACCCCCTGCAGCGTGAAAACGCATGGATACACATGAGTACTGGTGGTGTGCCGACAAGCAGCCACTTCATATCCCATATCCCTCGTGTCTTCAAGCTGCAGTCCAAAGATAGCCTTTAAGGTCAAAGAAGTAAGACATAGTGAGACGGAGGTAAACCAGGTGGTCATAGAGGTACATTTACATGCCTCCCTCTCTGACGGTTGTTGTAACACATTCTGGGGACTCATCAACTAAAATAAGCAAGTTTAGGGGAAATTAGATATTCAAATAATTAAATAAATTCATCCATTTGTTTTTGATGTGCTTATTATGTGGGCACAAAAAGAGTAAAATTTCAACACTTCAAATGTCTTTCGAGATGCAACAAATAACTCTCCTTTGATAATAACTAACAATGCAAAAGTATCAAAGGAGCGATTATTCTTTCACTTTATTAGAGAAGAAAAGGAGGAACAGAAAAAAGAAGTGGGAGACAGGAGAAGTCTTGTAAAGATATGAAGGTCAAGAAGTGACAAACTTGAACATGAAAGAATTGGCGTGAATTTAAAAGTGTAGATGTGAGAACAAAATAAGAAGACTCCCTGAAGTGACAGATATATAGGAAGAAAGGATTTAAATAGACGGCGATAATAAGAGTTAATTGGCTCAGTATTCATCCAGGCACACTGGTAAAATTACATTAATATCCTGTATGCATTAGTTAAAACTTTCCATTCAGAACTGAAGCTTTTCCTGACTTTATTTCAGACTCAACATTAATCCAGAAAGACTTTATTTATGGTGTTGGATATCCACAGTAGAATATAATGGACACGCTTACCACACAATCCAAACTTTACCCAACTAAATAACCAGTTCCATTAAGGTTATGGCCTTAAACATCTGGTCCACTTAGTTGGAGGGGCAACATTGTGTGTAATGGAGAACACAATGGGGGTGTGGAGAGAAGTATTACAGACTTGTTTGTCTCCTGGGAGGTGCTTTACCATTTGCTCACAGTAGGGAGGTCCAGCTTCATCTTGATATAAACGAGGACCCAAATTCCTAAACCCACATGATGCTGCCTTGACGAGTAAGACCAGCCTCAGTGGAAAACCTCATGCTGCTACTCTAAGGGAAAGCTTTCATTAAAAGTTTCACAAAGTCACTGAAAACACACACAAAAAAAAACCAAAGAGAAAAAAAAGTTTATGTTAGAATCAAGTAGGAACAACTAGAGCTCTGATGCTCTGTCCAACCCCTTCAAGCTCAGGCAGGGCTGGACTGAGCCATAATTTCTCACTATTACCCCTGGCTTGGATCTGGTTAGGTTCTCGTGATTTTTTGAGCTGGTTGGCAGTGTTTGCTTCTGCCTCCCCATCAGTGAGAGAGATATGCATAACATGCAGCAAAGAGCGATGATCATCATCTACATGCCGCATCACCATGAACCACTAGATGCACTTAGGGTGCAGTCTGCTTTGCCAAACCTGTCGTACACAAGATGACAGACTTTTGAGTAACAGAAGGAAGACAAGGGAGAGGTGGTGTGAGGAAACATATCGGCCCTTAGCTTGTAACAAATGTTTTACTAATGAAAAATATTTATTATAATATATAAGTTATGATATAATATGTATATTTTTACAGTAGCCTAAGAATTATGGGGATTGGGTCCGAAACTGCTGCCGTAGGTCACATCTTAAATCAAACATTTCGTGTCTTCCTCCAGAGATGATCCGTTCTGCCACACCCTTCCCTCTGGTCAGCCTCTTCTTCATGTTTATCGGTTTTGTACTCAGCAACATCGGTCACATCCGACCCCATCGCACCATCCTGGCTTTTGTTTCTGGAATCTTCTTCATCCTGTCAGGTACTTGGTTTGGCTTTTACTCACAACATATCCAAATAAATAAATCAACAAACACAGGTACATTTGAGAAGGTGAACATGTGTTGAACTAAGTAAATGGTGAAAGGATTTTTAATAAACATAGCTGTTATGTTGCAGAGTTCAGGTGTGTGTCACTTAAATTGAGGAAGAGAACACAATGAAACACTTATTGTTCTATTAAAATCTGTAATCAGTAGATGCATGGTCTGCAACAAGAGGGACACCAATCATATACTATCAATGTTTTTGTAAATTCCGTCTACCTTTCTCTGCATAGTCATGGGAGTTTATGTGTTTCTGTGTTTCCCTGCCTGCCTCCCTCAGGTCTCTCTCTGGTGGTTGGTCTGGTGTTGTACATCTCCAACATTAACGATGAAATGTTGAACAGAACCAAAACTAATGAGGCATACTTCAGCTACAAGTATGGCTGGTCGTTTGCCTTTGCTGCCATCTCCTTCCTGCTCACTGAGGTAATTTAATGTTTTTCACAAGCATCAAAATGAATCCTCTAAATCTTTCTTGCCTGACCAAAACATTAGCTGTGGGTCTGTTTCTGCTTGAAACCCAGATGTATATCTACATGACACAGATTTTTTTCAATTTAGGTTCCAGGCTAGAAGATTTTACTTAATTCATGTCTGTCCAGGTGCCTTTATCCAAGCTCATGCTTTCATAAGTATGTGCTTAATGACAGCTCTGGCATTACTTTGCTTTTGCTAATTTACATCTCTCATCTGTTGCGTTCATTATTCAAGATACACTTTAGGCATTCAACCAACTCTTCTCATTCCCAGGTCATCAAATACCAATGCTTTGCCACGCCCCTCAGTGTCTCATAGCGATACACAGGGCACAGTGTAGTGTGTCTATGGGACGCACAACTGAAAAACAGTATAACTCATAAATCATGTAGTGAAACAGTTAAAATAAGTAAGTTTGTTACGTAATGTAACATGACTTATAAAGGTCACGTTAGTCAATGTGTAACAACCATCTGTAAATTGCGTACAGTTACATTAAAACAACATCGACTCTTGGTTTCACACGGGACATGAACTGTGGTCTTGTGGTTGGAAGTCTGGTTTTGTTTGATCCATCCACCATCCCTCCTTCCAACCCTATGTGGACTTTCTCACTCTTTATAGTCAGTTGTTCTCAGCATTAAGTTTTGCTGCATATGGGGTTTAAAATGGAGTTAAAGGGTGCCTTTGGCTTTAATATCGCATACCGTGGGGTGTTATCCAGTGTTGGTATTTGACACCCTGGGAATGATCCGGTTTGACAGATGCACTCATTTATCCTGAAATTACTGTCTAAAGACGTCAATACAAAGTCCCTTCCCTGAGATATGAAGGTCTCTAATGTACTGGACTGTGCAAAACAGCCCTGATAAAACATGATAATGTGGGGTTAGTAAGCGATGATTCATGTTTTTCTGTGTCTTTTGTTGATACTTAATTCTCCTGTAGTCCATCACAATAATCTGAAGTCACAATGACGGGAAATATTGAATGTGCATTGTTCTTTTTCTGTGAAATTGTGCATTTGATGTCATTCAAAGAGGAAAAGAGAAGAAAGAAATGAACGGATACAGCATATACACACCTGCATCCTGGCATAAACCCATTCAACTAAGCCATGATTCAAGTGTTGTTGTTTTTTCAGATGGTTATTCAGCAAAGTCATGAATCATCAATAAGTGCATAATTCTCTGATTTTCCATAATTCATTTTATTTAATTCTTGGAATGAATCATTTCAGTGGTTAAAATGCCTTCATGTGTTTGGTTTAAAGTCACCTGAATTTGACATGTTTGTGAACAGAATGTGTTTTGGAGAGTGAACTGAGTGTTCCTTTGCCTCTGTTCTCCCTCAGACAGCAGGCGTCATGTCAGTGTACCTGTTCATGAAGCGCTACACAGCAGAGGAAATGTATCGGCCCCATCAGGGCTTCTACCGGCCTCGCCTCAGCAATTGCTCAGATTACTCCGGCCAGTTCCTCCATCCAGACGCCTGGGCCGGACGTGGTCGCAGTGCCTCCTCCATCTCCTCTGAGGCCTCCCTCCAGATGAACTCCTCCCACTACCCTGCTCTTCTCAAGTGTCCAGAGTATGAGCAAATGTCCTCCTCACCTTGCTGAGGCAGAGGATCAGTGGTTGTTTCTATCTATCTATCTGGAATTTGGAGTAAAATTGTCTGATAATTTGATATTATCCAGCTTGAATCGCTTTCCTCTTCAAGTGTCCTGACTATGACCTGATTCTCTCTGCCCTCCCTGCTGCGGATTTTTTTATTTACACTTTTTGGTTTTGTAGGGAGCAAAACTTAAGTTGAGGGTTAGCCAGTTCAGTTTATCCTCAGCTCAGTCTTGTTTAGGGGGGAGCTGTCAGAAGACACGAGACAAAAGAGTCTGACCAGGTTGTACTTTAATCTGTTTTTGTGTAGTTTTTCAGCGACAGGTGACTAGCCACCTGCAGAATCGACAAAGGTAGGGTGAAGTCATCTGAAAGGAGTAACTTGAGTAGCCTCAACCTGCAGGGAGAAAGTCCACTATTGTTTGTAGCACTGCCACCATCCTGATAGCTTTTTGACAGGATTACAGCTGCACATCTGCAAACACGGAGAGTTTGGAACAGGGATTAGAACTGGATAAGCAACTGTGTGCAATGCATGCAGAGTCAGGTGTTCAAAAACACTACAGTGTGAGTTTTCAGCCACAAAGCAGAAACTAATCAGTGACATCACCTCAGGTGAAGGGGAGAGTTGCTTAAAATGATAAATCTCAGAGGGCGGTTTGCTTAATTTGACCTAAGACCATTGCACACATAGTGCAGACTTGATTTCTAAAGGTTCATAAGGTTAAAATAAAACTCTTAATTTTTTTGCCTTCTACACATCGTACATGTGCACCCAATGTGCAGCTTTCCCTCACATCCCTAGGTGTCACTCCTCAGTTGCAGTGTGCTACAGAAAGTGGCTTTTTGTTGTATTATACTGTGTTTTCTGACACGTCACAGCTGTTAAAGACAAACTGTTTCATGTTCAAGTTTAGAGCTCATGAAACACATGATGAATGAATGAATTTCAGCCACTTAAACAGATCATTTTGGGGAGTTGGATTAATGACAGATGGTATTTGACCTTCTATATGAACTTCAATTCTTACACCACCCTCTCAGTATTTCTGTATCAGGTGTGAACAGTCAGAAGTACTAATATAACTCCCTTTAGGTCGTTTGCAGAGGAGCCCTTTATTGTTATGTAGCCACAGGTGTTTTTAAACTTTTAAAGCTGTACCTGAAGGGTGGAAGGCTTCACTTTTTTATATTTGCATTGTGACAGCCTGAGTGTTGTCACAGTTGGCCGTGACCACCTCATTTGGACATTTCACTGCTTCCTTTTATTTTGCAAGTACTGACACCAAAGGAAGGGTTTGTATTATACACTTCTAGTATAAGAAACGTTGTTTTTAAAGGCCTAAGTCTGAATATATTAATGGTTATATAAACATTGAGTGTATTATTTTATATTCTTGTAAAGGAAACAGCCAAAACAAACAAATAAATTTGCTCTCATCATAACCCATTAATATGAACAATACAGGAATGGTTTGCATTAAACAGTACAGATGTACATAAACCTTTTATATTCTCAGAGATCATATGATTCCTGTATTCAGTTGTCTTCATGGAGTTGAGGACAACAAGTGTATTTAACCCAAATAAAAAAGAAAAGAAGCAGTACAGGGGTAGCACTGTCTGAGTGTGAAGATCAGATAAGAGTTAAAAAACATTAGTTATATGTTTAAAGAAGAACAGGCCGAAGTGGAGAAGAAGTTTGTGTAGTCGTGGGTTTTGATGGGGAATGTGAATGAGTCAGGTGGTGTTAAAGACTATTTTGACATGGAGCCGTTGTGAATGTAAGATGTGCCGAAGGAAACGCTGCTAACTGAGGTCTTTCTTTTACATATAGTAAAATACCTCTTTCACAGAGATATAATAACTCAAATTATAGATGCATATTTTTCTAATTTACCCCCTTATAATGACAGGGTATTCTACATACAGCTATACTGCAGTCCTTAGTGTGCCAAGAAAGAAGTTGTATCCAGGTTAAGTGACTTGAGGTTATGTATTGAATATATACATTTCATGCAGCATTCAGTGTGAGTAATCATATTACAGAGAAGCATTTTGTCTTGTGCAATAATCTTATGTTTGATATATAACGAAAATTATAATTATCGTCAGTACTTAGTGTTGCATGGTGTAACTCCACATATTATTAATGGCATGCAACATCTCATCACTGGATTATGGCATTACCACCTGCAATACATGTAAGCAAACACACACTTTAATAAACACACACAGTGCCAAGCTATGCTCACTCTGTTTTGGTATATATAGACCTGTTACATTTTATTTATTTTAAACAGTGTAAATATGAAATCATCGGTGTGTATATAGATTCATTTTTTGTATAGATGAAAGAACATGTAAAAAATATATGGTTGTTGTTGAGTAGATTCATCTGCAGATTATGTGAAAGCTGCTTTGCCTCCTGCATCACATTGAGAATGTGAGCTTTTGCATAATGTTATACTTACATAACTGTAAAGTATTCAGATGGTGTCATCGTCAGACATGAACTGTCAATATCTGTGTATTTTTACAATCAGAGTCATTTTCATGATGTTAAATGTGCAATGGAATATGTATAATCAATGAAATAAAGTTTAATGGAATTTGATAAACAATGTGTTCCTTCTTCTTGTTCATGTGTCATAAGGCTTCATGAATGTTGATCATCACTCAGTATTTGGTTGGTTGTGAATGAGCCCCTGCCTTAGGTTTTCTATGTAGGCATAATGCGTATGGAAGGGCAGGGAGGTTTGCTTTCTTTGCCTCAGGCTTGTCCTTGTTTGCACGTGGAAGGGCAGAGAGGTGTGTTCTCTCTCTCTCTCTCTCTCTCTCTCTCTCTCTCTCTCTCTCTCTCTCTCTCTGTGCCTTAAGGCTTTCCACTTAGGCATGTGGAAGAGGCTTTCTGCATAGGCCCGAGAAAAGGCAGAGGCCCCAGAACAGAGCCACACCACCAAATGTATTACTGCAAATGGAAATAAAAATAGAAAATGTAGAAATGTGTTGTTGCATCTTTTCTCATTTAATTTTACCTTAGTTTTTGTCTTGCTTTAGTTTGCTATATTGCCTCAAAGGTATCTTGCTTCTGCTTTGCTTTGGTTGTAAAAGCACTTTAGCGACTGTTTTTAAAGGTGCTACATAAATAAAAATATTATGATTATAAAGCTATAACATCTCTAAAGGTAAGATCCAGTTTTGGGCTGGTATTTATTTATATTTCTTACTATTTTTTCATGGTTCAAAGGCAAAAATTAAAAATATTGTTTGTATCACAGTAACAAAGCCCTTTAACAAGGTCTTAAAACTCAGAAGGTAAGAGTAATGTAATAAAAAACAGTAAAGCATCCTTCAGTAATTGTAGTAAAACGATTTATATGGGGTTGCTGTTATTCATTCGAGTACAGAGGACAGTAAACAGACCTGAGACGACAGATACTTAAGCCTGTCATTGGCAATGAAGCAGTGAAACCATTGATTCAAACATGTATTGTAACATATAGTCTACTATGTTATAGTGAAAACAGTCTTAGTCATTTAAGCAAACTATGTGTTGTACAATATCACCCTCTGTTGAGACGGAACCGAAATGCATATCAACAAGATACTGTCGGTGCAGATGTATACAACAAACCATGTAACAACAGAATATCAACTACTGATCACATTGTTTTTGGAGTTTGGTCACACAACTAAAAACCTGGCTTGAGAAGATCATGTTATGTCACATTGCTTTCCCACTAACTTGCACTGTGAGAGAAAAATACTTTAAGAACAGAGTAAACCCTCTTGTGGGCTATCAAAGCACATTAGCATGGCTCTGCCCTCAAACAGAGATAAGGTTGGATCTCCGTCACAGAGAGTTAGACACAGTGTGAACCACTGCACTGCTCTGACTGTGAGAGCTGGCACTCATCCATCTGGGAGAATGGGATGTAATGGGGGCTATCAGCAGGATGGAAACAGCTAATCTGCATCGTGTACCGATGCTCCCACAAACTGAACGAGCAGTTTCATCTATTGACCTGATGTGCTGGCACTTTCCCAAATTGATTACCCCCAACGATGAAACCATATGTTGTAAAGTTCACTGTTGGTGATAATTAATGCACATTTGGTGGTAAACTCTTTAAAATAAAATGTCTCCATCCTGCTGTACTATGAGGGAATAAAGTAATTAGATGAATTATTTCTTAATCAATCCCTCTGATCTTCTGAGACTGGCTGTTGCTGATGAGAAGTGGCTCAGTACCTTTTTGACAACAGCTCCATCTAGTGTCAATTTCGTGGAGGCACACAGAAGGCACACGGGGGATCTGTGTTGGGTGTACTGGGTGCTACATGTAAAATAAGAGACACAGAGCCATTAGTCCTTTTCAGAGGGAGTGGGAGTGATTCAAGCTGATCAGATTTAACACAGTTTTTTAGAACTTTCATTAATAAGTGCTAACCATTCTCCACCTATAGGTCAAGGTTCATCAGAAGCAGAGTAAGGAGATGGCTTCTGGGGCTTGAGCACCAAATATTTTCTCAAAAGTCCCTAAAAATACCTTTAACTTTAACATTCAGATAATAACATACGCTCATATTGCTTATCGTGCTCTGTTAATCCCTACAGAAGTCTGATGTAATTGAGTAAACATTCTTCTTCTGGCCTAAAATTCCTTCAGAATATTGAAGAACACATTTACTTGGCATTGCTGGGGATCCTTGATTTGCAATTAGAGCAGCCCAGATTACTATGGCATGGATTCAAATGAAGCAGATTTCTCAACTAAAGATTAATTCTGTGAACTCAGCCCAGTCACCAGAAGAAAAAGTAGGCATTGTAGGCAACTGAATACCACAGATATGTTATATCTGCATGTTTCATATGTATCATATCAACATTTCTAAAGGTATGTAGTGTATAAGCAGACTTTTTAATCAGGAGGAGGGGAGGATATTTTAAGACAAACCATGATCCTTTCTTAGCCATAACTTCACTGGCAAGGACACACACAATATGTCATTTGAATGTTTAATTGTAATTCAGGAAGTGGGAGGTTAAGGTGGAAGAGGAATTTCTTGTATTAGGTTGATCTGGGAGGATGTACTGGAGATCGGGCAGAGGAAGACTCAGTGTGGGGGTTCTGTCCGTCTCCGTCTGATTACAGACCCCCCAGACGGTACCTAGAATGAGACATGGGAGAGGTATGCACCAGACTGAATAAGTAGACATAAGGGGAGAAGGGAAGAGAGGATGAAAGGACCGTGCTAGGGATGAGGTAGGGAGGATGATCGGTGAAGGGAAGGGAAAGGAAGGGTGGGTTGAGAAATCTGAGACAAACAGAACAGGATGGGTTTACCAGGTATAAGTAGGCTTGGCAGGTAATTAGAGGTGTGGTTGAGGTGTGGCCCTGCTGCTGAACCTAAGTTGACCAAACAACATGAGGTAATGTTGTAACAAACAGATATGCGCACGCTCTATTTAAAGACTTCCTGTATATATCATTTTCTAATTATATTATTTGCCTCCGTGTAATCCATCTTAAGTGTTGTTTTAATACATCCAAAACTCAAGGGATTTCTGTAAGACTGAACCTCAATGGTTGAAAGAGTAAGTGAACACTTCATTGCCACATCTTACCCAGAGGGCATTGTGATAGAGATTCCTTTGCACAATGTTCACTGAGGGAAAAACAAATATGTAAGTACACAAACAATATTTAGATATCTATGACAGTAGCCCATCTGCAATTCTTCTTGCTCATATAATGATTATTCATTATGCTCAATTAGTTGGTTTGCTCCAGGGCAAGTTTGCATCCTTCACAGTCCTGCGCTCCTCTTGGGCCCTGCCCCCTCACTCTGCCAGAGGCCACCTGATGTTTCGTCTCTGTCTCACCAACTGCAGAGGGCCCTCTAGAGAGATTTCTGTGTTCTCCTGGATTCAAGGCAACAATAAATTGGATGATTGGTAAAGGGAGTCTGGTCAGGCAATTACAGTGCAACTGTGCGTATGATTTGAATATCCACTGTAGCACTTTATCTAATATTCAGACTCAGAGTTTTTACTCGTATTTTTCAGATGGTGCCAAAACGCAGTATGCCTGTTACCTAAAGCAGCGGTTCCCAACTGGTGGGTCCTGGTCAAAAAGTGGGGCGCAGGTCCATTATGAATGGACCGCAAGTGACTTGCAAATGGGTCAAGTGACTACCAGACAGCTAGTTAACAGAGGCAGCAAACCAGTTCGATGACATGGCCAAACGCCTGTATGACGCAGAATTATTAAACTTTGTGGATCTTGAACTAATGACTAAAGAGAAATTCCATACCTGAACAAGACGGAGGGACTGTATGTTACTATCAGTGGGGGCGGGTGGCTGACGTGTCTTCTTTTTTTTTTTTTTTTTTTTCATTTTAACCCTCCCCATAACTATAAATACTTTCCTTGAGCCTCCTGAAGCGACTGGAGCAAAATGCATGACTCTCTGTCCACCATAAATGACCATTTATTTTATATTTAAAATATTAAAGTAATGCACACCAAGAATTATAACGAAGTGCTGATCACTGTGTGTGATTTGACTGTAGAAAACAAGCATCACACACACTGGCTCCATATGCAATTCTTTTGTTTTTTAATTACATTTTGGCCTTTGGGAATTCTGCATGATTGTTGATCTCGAAGAAGGCCCAAAGGCCACCAAATGTAGATATATCAGAGCCAATGCAATGAGCAAACAGCACAAGTGAGATTTATCACCAAAACAAACAATTAATTTCTTCAACAAAGTGCAAGTCCTCCTTAAAAACTGCTTCATTTCAGATTTTTGTGTACTACAGCGAGAAATGGGTGCATGACAGCCACCCCTCGCTTGTACTAGCAAATAAAGTCATTATATGACCAATAAGTGACCAAAGAGCATGATATGTCCCGGTGACTGTTGTAAATTTGAAAATCTGAAAAATGTTCTGGCTTTGATAAATAGTGTAATTTTGGCGATTTTCTTAAATAATGAACAGTCCCCAAGAACCTCACCTCATTGATTCCATCAAGTATAAAAGTGTATGGGTATCATAATGGAAGTTTTTTTCTATGAATTTTCTCATCTATTGAATACATAACTCATGATACGGGTTTTTCAAACATATGTTGTTGTTAAGAAATGCTGCTTTGATTTTGGTTACATGTAAAATAAAGTAGGGTGGCACAGTGGTGGTTCCTGGTTGAAATCCAGGGTAGGTGGTGTGAACCCTGGGGTGGGGGGGGCTCTTTTGTGTTGAGTTTGTGTGTTCTCCCCCCCCCCCCCAACCCTCAACAGGATAAACGGTTATGAAAATGGATAGATGGATGGATGTATAATAGTGTAATGTAACTGGATTACTATTGGTGATACATTTTACATCTTATGTCATTCTAGGTTACACACTCTAACAACTGTGTATAGAAACACTAATATATGATCAAGATGACAAAGAAGGAGCACTGAAATGAAAAGTGGTTAACAAGCTAATGAGTAAAAGAAATGAGCAAAAACAAAACAGAATGTATCTGCTTGTAAAAGTAATATTATGTTTGCTTAATTATATTTTGTTTTAGAATAATGTCACATTAGCAAAGTCACATATATCATTGGCACAGTGTTGTACAGGTCTGACCATGTGAGATTAATCATCGGTAAACTGAGTGAGACACTTATTCAATCCACTTTTTATCAAAATTTCAGCTGGTGGAAATGATTCTTGCTGTTTGCTTGTGCTCACAGCAGCATATTTTTCTGTGAAGGAAGCCGGTGAGAAAAACAGAACAATCAATTCCTGCAGTCTGTATTTTACTCCAGTGTGTGCTGGCAGATGTTATGTGGAACTAAAAAGTCGCACCAGGCTAGACAAGGCCTTGACTTGTATTCTAACAAGCCCAAAAAGACAAGGCCACATTACACTGCCAGATTGCTGAGGGCAGATGGTGTGGCATTGCTCGCATACAAATATCAATATGTAGATAAAAAAATAAAAAATAAATCCTTTTATCTTACAACTAATGTATTCTTACTCTGAAAAACTGATGAATTCAATCTGAGGAATAAAGGCCAAGAAAATGATGTTATAAAATTATTATAATGCCATAATGATCTAAACGTATAGTAACTCCCATGAGTCCAGCCTTACAGGACCATGGAAGGAAGGTTATGAATAATGTATCGATAGTCCATGTCTCTCTCTCTCTCTCTCTCACACACACACACACACACACGCTCCTTTCATGCCATTTCTTGGTTTATCTCTCCATCTAGCCTCGTCTCTCAGTACTCCTATGTTTTTCATCATCTTTTCTCCATCTCTCTGTTTCTTTTCTTTTTTCCCTTTTTCCCCTGACAGCTTGTGGAAAAGGCAAATCTTCTGTTGCCTTATGCTGAATAGGTTATTTGTAAATACAGAAGGTTCCTCTCCATCTGATGAGGGGGCCTGAAGGACAAGCACTTGGCAGCACGGAGCCCAAGGCTCTGTGTGTTTGTCAGGTCGCCTCATTAATGGTGGCAGCTGTGGCTTTTTTTAATGTTTCCCGCTGGATTTTATCTATACCATGGCCTCTGTGCTCTGTGCTTGCTTTGTTAAGAGTGATTAATTAATGAATTAGACTTTACATGATTTGATGGCAGTGTTTGTGTGTGCGCGTGTGTGTGTGTGCGTGCATGTGTGTACACTGAAGCGACTGATTAGCTCTTTTTCACTGAGTGATGGAACAATTTGTTTCTCCCCAACTGTGAGCCCCCTGCTCGTTAAATCTGTGGGCAGAACAAACCAAAGGTCTTTAAAGATTTAACCAAGATACACAAGGAATTGAGAAAGGTCGCTGCTTCTCCTGCTCCGACAACAAAAGGATGGCCATCCTTCATCCATGCAATCTCTGCGAGCCTTAACGAGCTGATGTAATGATTTACTTTTTGAGATTTTGTTAATGCTGTGTCATTTTTGCGTCCATATTTTGTGTTAGTGTTGTTAGTGAGCTGAGCTGTTCAAGCTATTTTGTCCACCTCCAATACTTCTCTTAAACCAAAACACACATCGTAGTATTATACACTTATATTAGTTTAGACAGTATTTTTTTATTTTGAAAGTAGAGGAGAAAGAAGACAACAACAGAGTAAGACCCATGGGCCAAATCAGACAGACAGAAGTGGGTTTGCTGCCTTCATTTTGTTTTGTTACTTAAACAAAATTAAGGACAAACAAACTGGGACTCAATTCCATGAGGGATGCTGCTAACAAGCGCCAAACACTCACATCTTGTTCATCTGGGCCATGATTGTCAGGCCTGTGAGCAGCTTCCATTTTTAACTGATTGGTAGTAAAAACGTTGGTCCTGAGAACGGGTCAGTGCGCTGTACACTGTGGGATAAACCGCTGTGTTTACTCATTAAAGCTGAAGACTGACACAGAGAAAGACTAAAGAGAGGCGAGAACTAACAGTTTCCCTTCAGAAGTTTTATTCAGTGTGTTGCTGTGGCGGAGGATACATGGCGAGGAATCACAGAAATGCATGAGCTACTGTGATAGTAATCATGGTTTTAGATGATGAGGTGTGTGTATTTGCATGGTCCGTCTGTTTTGTGTGTTGAAATTTCATGCAGCAAAAGTCTCCAGACGTGGGGACGATTTATTTGTGGTCAGTGACTTTGTAAGGATTGGGTGAGCGGAGGAAGGATAGCACCACACATAACACCATCAAACAGTTCAGACTAGTTTTAGGTGTGAAAACAAAACTGCAGTGTGTACAAAATGAGACACAAATAAACTTTTCCAAAGAACACAAGGAAATCCATACGTCAACAGAAGAACAGTTTGACTAGGCCCGGTGCTTTTGGGCAGCTCGCAGCAAACTTTCCAGCAGGTGTGCACCTGAAATCAACTGCAACAATGAACTACCCCTGAGGAGCTTCTCTAAACACAAAGACAAAGACAAACCAAACATTAGCCCATAATCAGTTAAGTCAATGGAATAGCACTTATTCTAATCAGGAGAGACAGTGAATGGAGTAACGATGATTGTTTATTACAGATTGCAGGTGCACAAATTAACAGATGATATGTGCTGATTAAGATTTGACAGAAAGACTCTGGTGTTTAGACTTCACAGGGAAATTTTGTATTTGAAGGGCATCATCACTGAGCAGCAGGATGATAATTCCCCTTAAGAAGCCCAGACACTGATGGTGGCTGATGACTCTGCTGAGACTGGTAGGCTGATGAAGCTGATGCATCTGCAAAGTCTAGACAGTGATGGAGAGGTTGAGGGTGTGCACAACTAGAGCATGAATTTACTAAAGGCAGAAAGAGAATCATATTTTAAAAGACAGCAGCAAGATGATAGGCTGACACTGATGGTGTGTCGCTGTACTGTTGGCTAAATGTGATCGGCTGATAGACCAGCTGATATCTCAATTGACAGCCCCAGATGACAATGAAAGCATGAAATTATTACTGAGTATGCATGGAAATAGCAGATGGTATATCATTCAGACAGTGAAAGGGGGTACGAAAGGATAGGATGACGCTCTACTCATATTGGTACAGTCTGAGCCCAGCGAGGGCTTTCACTTCCTGTTTGGCAGTTTGGACCCATAAGCCAGCAGCTAATAGGCAGCAAATATTTTGTTACTTGAAGTTACTGTTGGTGGTTACTAGGTGTGAATGTGAGTGTGAATGGTTGTCTGTCTCTATGTGTCAGCCCTGCGATAGTCTGGTGACCTGTTCAGGGTGTACCCCGCCTTTCGCCCAGTGTCAGCTGGGATAGGCACCTCTCCTACCAGACACACTGTATCAGCCCAGACTGTGTTTCACCCTGCTCCACTTCATTCACCCTCTTACACAGGACTGATGAAAGCTCCAGCTAAGTTGAAAGGTAAACACATCTGAATGTTCCTATCATTAAGCAATTGCTTTGAAATCTATCAACGTGTGTGTCTGGGTTGTCTGTTAAACCCAGACTCATCACTATTTAATGAAATTAATTTACTTGCTTACTTGTTTTCACCCTTTACAAATGTGAAAAATACCAAAATGATTTCCCAATCAATTAGCAACAAAGCAACTTTCTCTGAAAATATAACGGCTTGGCTTCCTGAAATATTCAGAAAGAACTCCTGTTTCTAATCACTGTCGTAGTGCAGCAGGATTCAAAGCCTGATTGCACTCGAGAGACTTGAAAATTAGCATTTGAAGATCAGCCCTCCAAATATGCACCCCCTTTTCAAAATCTCAAAAACCACCCACAGCAGTGACTGCTAGCTGCCACTGACCTGGGCGTGCATGATTTTCAAAAGTCATCGGGAGCAGGGGACAGATGGTCCAAAGTGAGGGCTGTGAAACCACCAAGGGGCTGAATGCCTTGGTGCCGATACCACTCTGTGCTAAACGGGTAGGAAAATTAGAAAACTGAAAAGTCTGTCTCTCTCCCTGTCTGCCTAACCCTGTGCCAGCTTGTTTCATCTGGTGTAATATTGGAGCTCACATGCATCTCGTTATTGGAAAAGTCACCTTCAAAGCACACACACTCTGTCTCTCTCTCATTTCTGGGTTAAGACAATTCTGGTTCATTACAATATGGGTCTTACTGTCATAGTTTTGGCCATTGTTACTTTCTCCAAGCTCCACTTAAACAATATTCTAGTGACCAAGTTAATTGCTTAGATCTGGGATCACGGTGGCGTTGCTAAAATAATAAGTCAGAAAGGTCAAGGGACATGAGTATCAGACAATCATGCAGGTTTTGAACCAACATCAAAACCCAGAAGATGATAAGCATCTGGGGGAAGTGGCTAAAATATTTTGTGGGTTCCAGAGCTGTCACGACTTCCTCTTTTGTGTGCAGGTCATTGTTTACAGTTCAATTAGCAACTTGAGACAGGTTTAAACATCATTTAAGTGAATCTCTATAATCATATATCTATGTGTTTATCTGCACATAAAAGCAGATAAATAGAAAAATGCTTATAAAAAGCTTGATTATTGTCAGATGATAGCTGCTGGGTTCCAAGACTGCATTTCAGCTGATGCGTTGCACCTTTTTTTCTCTTCACACTAACTGTTTACCTGCATGCTACCAAAACCTGCTCAGATGTAACTGATCAACACTACTCGGACCACAAACGTAAACTTGAATGCTTCTGTTACTAAAATCATGCCCAGCAGGTGTCTTCAGATTTTATATTTATATAGATATCTGTTTATACAGAGATAATAGTTTTAAACAAACCCCAGGATAAACAAACTGTGCATGCACACAGCTTCCCTGTACAATGATGGATTGTCACCGACATTTCAGGTGCACCCTCTTTCATTTTTACCTCCTACTAAAGCATGTGTTTCGTTAACCAGACTAAACTCTTGGCTTTTTTATAACCTGTCTAAATGTCAAACTGTTTATTTCCCTACTGTCTTTGTCGTAGCATGTTTCCAAATTTCACTAATTACTTTTTGAGTGCTCTGTTAACTGAGAGAAATGATGCCAAAGCTAATACGTTAAGACTTTGGTTGCAATTAACTGGAACTTTCCTTTAAAACTATTGGTATGTTTTGTTACTGTGAGAAATTGAGAAAAAAAGGAGAAATTTGCTAGTGCTTGTCACAGCATAGCAAGCCCCTGGCTCCCTTAGGGCTAAGTCTGTGTTTGCTTTCTTTTAGCCCAATCTCATATGCTCTTTATCTCTCTCTCTTCTGCTCCAGGCACTGTCTACACACACAACATCTTGCCAGTGACTGCAGCAGGCACATGTCTTTGCCTCACCTCATCCTTGAATAACACTGAGAGACAAGCAAGAGAAGAGGGATATACTGAAACTGGTCATGCTGGTCATTATCTTTAACCCTCCCTCTTCTGGTGAAGAGTAATGATGAGCATGATTGTTTTCTGTTGAGTGCTCTGTTAACTGAATGTAGTTAGAAATTTACACCTGGTAGCTGCGCGATACTACCCCAGTCTTCCATATTCATAATAACTTCCTATAGGCGACATAGACAGCCGCCTAGGGCACCAGCCAGAGGGGAGTTCAGTTCAATTTTAATTTAGTTAAAAGGATACTTTGCTGATTTTCAACCAGCTTTCTATCATAACAATGTGGGTAGTATGTGTAAAAGATTCAGACTGTAGCCGAGATAGCGTCTGTAATCCCCCGCTGCCAGTTTGTGCATATTCAGTACGCACCTAGGAACCTTTTGCAAGCACTAGTTTCTGGTAGGACCGGTCTGAGTGAGAACTACATCCGGTTCATGGAGGTTCACGCTTTGACTGGCAACCACTGTGTGTGGAGGCTGCAAAGTTGGAGAAATTGTCCCATTTGAGGTAAGTTGTGCTAAGATAACACACGTAGCAGTTTATTGTTTGCTTCTACAGCTGTCATGTTGGAATAGACTTCATGTGACGAATATTTTTTACGTTATTTAGAGATTTCGGTTTGTTGCTAATTCGCTACGTTCGTCCATAATGGCTACATTAGTCCAAAACAGCAGCATATAAATAATGCTGTATTTAGATGGCTTTCAGCACTCACGTGCATTTTCTGTAGGAAATGCCATTCTAGTTACTTTTCTTTAATCATTATTAAGATAGTGTGCTGAGATATAAATGTCATTTCTGCCCCTTTTTTATAACACAGACCAAAATCAACGCATCAATGTTGGACGGGAAGCGATCAGGTGGATTTCATATCGGGATTCCACCACTCGAAAGTGACGACAGCTGTCTCAGTGACAGTGGGGATAGCGATGAAGACAAAACTCGTACCCCAGGTGATGAAAACGGCAGTAATAGAGGCGTCGGCACTATAGATATGTTATACATTAAGGTAGATACCTCGTTGACGGCTTCGGCCCGTTTCAGCGATGCGTCAACGTCGCCATCATCTTGGGGAGGTCGCGGCCGGCTGGCTGGTACTGTTGTGTAAGTCAAGCAAACTTGGCGTGCTCACTCAAAAGTCTCAAAGTGTAATTGGGTGCCAGTCCAAAAAAATTACAGCAAAGCACAAAAACCCGACAGCACTCACTGATAAGTGTAATACTTTTTAATATTGCACGGCAGCAGTCGAACGAATAGCCGTCCTCAGCGTTAATTGGTTTGTGGGCGTGTGTCCCTTTTAACAGAAACCAGCTGGTTCAGATTAACATTAGAAATACAAATATGGATCATTCATAAATGCAACCTCAGTGATACATCGAATAGTCTAAATATAATTAAAAAGATTAGAATGTATGTATATGTATGTGTACATGCCCGAAAGTACCTGTGCGTTTGTGCCATAGGCTCTCCATCAGAGCGGGTGTTCAGCACCGCGGCCGAAGTTGTCAATCCACCACGTGCCCTGCTCCAGCTGGAAAAAGTTAGCATGCTGGTTCTTCTGGCGAAAAACCTTGGATAGTTTTGAAGCATAGGATGCTGCTATAGTTATCATACTTTGTTTTTATGTCATTTTCAATGAGGAGTAGCCTGTTCTGACCGACAGAAAAGCTCGGACTTGGAGAGGGTGAACTTTTCAATCTAAAGGTAGGCTCTAGAAATAAACTAACCAACAGTATCTCCCGTTGCGTTCTCAGGATGGGATTATATAGCCTATATAGCCTATGCCTATTTTCGGTTATGTCTTGTTATTTATTGTTCTGTTTTTCTAATTTGATAAGCCCTAGTATTGGATGCTGTAGAGCTGTGCTTTTAATGTATTTGATTTATGTTGATAGGTTCTAAAAATAAACCAGTGGACAGTACCCGTTGCGGTCTGACGATACGCTGTATAGCACACATTATTGTTACTGCCGTTATTTATTGTTACTTTTTTGGAGTGGACTGTAACCCACAGACAATTTGTTGTTAAGCCTGTTTCATTCTGTTTGGTTGACTGCTGCATTTGCACTTTTTAAATATTTATTAATAAAAGTTGTTAATGTTGTATGTTTTGTTGTTATTTTTTCAGTATTCTTAGGCCTATGTAATGTTTGCTATTCTGTTTCTGAACGGTATAGCCACAAGCCGACATTTTGGCGACTCCCTCTGAGCCCTTTAAGGTGATTATTAATTAGTCATGGTAATACCATATACCCTGGGAAAATGCGGGGAAGGTTTAACGGTAGCAAAATTTGTATATATATACATACATAAATATAATATATAATATAAAAAATATATAAGAAACTTTGTAAATATATTTTGGTCTATCTTTTGATGTTGTGTTGTATTTTGTGCTTCATGATTTTTTGTACCCAATTCCACTTTGAGTCTTTGAGTGTGCATGCCAAGTTTGCTGAAGACTTCTCTCCATACACAACCGTACTAGCCAGCCGGCTGTGATCTCCCCAAGATGACGGCGCCGTTGACGCACAGTAGCCACAGGATTGAGTCCTCTAATGATTATATACAGTACAGGCCAAAAGTTTGGACACACCTTCTCATTCAATGCGTTTTCTTTATTTTCATGACTATTTACATTGTAGATTCTCACTGAAGGCATCAAAACTATGAATGAACACATGTGGAGTTATGTACTTAACAAAAAAAGGTGAAATAACTGAAAACATGTTTTATATTCTAGTTTCTTCAAAATAGCCACCCTTTGCTCTGATTACTGCTTTGCACACTCTTGGCATTCTCTCCATGAGCTTCAAGAGGTAGTCACCTGAAATGGTTTTCCAACAGTCTTGAAGGAGTTCCCAGAGGTGTTTAGCACTTGTTGGCCCCTTTGCCTTCACTCTGCGGTCCAGCTCACCCCAAACCATCTCGATTGGGTTCAGGTCCGGTGACTGTGGCGGCCACGTCATCTGCCGCAGCACTCCATCACTCTCCTTCTTGGTCAAATAGCCCTTACACAGCCTGGAGGTGTGTTTGGGGTCATTGTCCTGTTGAAAAATAAATGATCGTCCAACTAAACGCAAACCGGATGGGATGGCATGTCGCTGCAGGATGCTGTGGTAGCCATGCTGGTTCAGTGTGCCTTCAATTTTGAATAAATCCCCAACAGTGTCACCAGTAAAACACCCCCACACCATCACACCTCCTCCTCCATGCTTCACAGTGGGAACCAGGCATGTGGAATCCATCCGTTCACCTTTTCTGCGTCTCACAAAGACACGGCGGTTGGAACCAAAGATCTCAAATTTGGACTCATCAGACCAAAGCACAGATTTCCACTGGTCTAATGTCCATTCCTTGTGTTTCTTGGCCCAAACAAATCTCTTCTGCTTGTTGCCTCTCCTTAGCAGTGGTTTCCTAGCAGCTATTTGACCATGAAGGCCTGATTCGCGCAGTCTCCTCTTAACAGTTGTTCTAGAGATGGGTCTGCTGCTAGAACTCTGTGTGGCATTCATCTGGTCTCTGATCTGAGCTGCTGTTAACTTGCGATTTCTGAGGCTGCTGACTCGGATGAACTTATCCTCAGAAGCAGAGGTGACTCTTGGTCTTCCTTTCCTGGGTCGGTCCTCATGTGTGCCAGTTTCGTTGTAGCGCTTGATGGTTTTTGCGACTCCACTTGGGGACACATTTAAAGTTTTTGCAATTTTCCGGACTGACTGACTGACCTTCATTTCTTAAAGTAATGATGGCCACTCGTTTTTCTTTAGTTAGCTGATTGGTTCTTGCCATAATATGAATTTTAACAGTTGTCCAATAGGGCTGTCGGCTGTGTATTAACCTGACTTCTGCACAACACAGCTGATGGTCCCAACCCCATTGATAAAGCAAGAAATTCCACTAATTAACCCTGATAAGGCACACCTGTGAAGTGGAAACCATTTCAGGTGACTACCTCTTGAAGCTCCTGGAGAGAATGCCAAGAGTGTGCAAAGCAGTAATCAGAGCAAAGGGTGGCTATTTTGAAGAAACTAGAATATAAAACATGTTTTCAGTTATTTCACCTTTTTTTGTTAAGTACATAACTCCACATGTGTTCATTCATAGTTTTGATGCCTTCAGTGAGAATCTACAATGTAAATAGTCATGAAAATAAAGAAAACGCATTGAATGAGAAGGTGTGTCCAAACTTTTGGCCTGTACTGTATATCTATGGTCGGCACTATCCGCTGAACCAGCGACAGAGTGTACCGAGTGTACGTGTACAAAAGCGCTGCCTCGCTGCAGCGGTCGCAGGTTCAAGTCCAGCCTGCGGCTCTGTGCTGCGTGTCATCCTCCCCATTTCACGCTGTCCTAAGGCAGGCTACATAAATAATCTGAAATAAAAGCACCAGTAATAATGCTATCATTTGAAGAGTTTCAACTTTTTTGTTGTTTACATATGGCCATATGTTTGTGAATGTAACCATGTGTACATAATGTTTATATAATGTACATAAAAATGTCTGCACTTTCCTAAAGTGATTTTTTTTTTTCTGCACCAGGTTATGAAAGCGGCAGTAGTGAGAGTGCTGACAACAGCAGCAGTAATGAAGACTTTACTGCTGCAAGAAGGAAATCAGCTGCTACTACAAAAAGAAAAAAACTAAAGGTAGTATGGAAGATGGCGAAGCAAGAGAACTCTGTAACAGACGATCCAGTTAGGCAAGGTGCTCCTCTGGGTGCTGATGAAGTCAGACTGCCCATTCAATACTTCAGAGACTTTTTTGACGCTGATCTTTTGGGTAGTATTGTGGAACAAAGCAATCTGTATTGCACACAACAAAATCAAAATTGTGCCCTCAAATTGGATCAGAATGAACTGGAGCAGTTTATTGGCACTGTAGTGTACATGAGTGTTTTGCATTTACCTAGGCCAAGAATGTACTGGTCCAGTGCATGTCGAGTATCACAGGTGGCTGATGTGATGTCCCGAGACAGATGGGAAGAAATAATACATTTCATTCATTTCAATGACAACATGGCACCCAATAACGGTGATAGGCTTTTCAAAGTCAGGTCACTTATTGATTCACTTCTCCCCAAATTTCAGGCTCTCCCTCAAGCTCAAATGTTATCTGTTGATGAGCAAATGGTGCCATTCAAAGGCAGATCAAGTCTAAAGCAGTATATCCCCGAGAAGCCATACAAATGGGGATACAAAATCTTTGTGCTTTGTGACACAGAAGGCCTGGTGCATTCATTTGACATATTTGCAGGGAAAATTGGTCCTGCACCAGGACACCCAGACATTGGGGCAAGTGGAAACATTGTGCTAAAGCTTGCACAAGATATTCATGATGCTGCCAATCACTTGCTGTGCTTTGACAACCGGTTTTCCTCCTTGGATTTGTTTGTTGCTCTTGCAAACAAGGGGATACCAGCCCTTGGTACTGTGCAGCAAAGTTGCCTGAAAGGGTGCAGTTTCAGTGAAGACACAGAAATAAAGAAAAAGAGAAGAGGGACATTTGAAGAGCAACAGGTTGACGTAGACAATGTGGAAATAAGAGCAGTCAAATGGTTTGACAACAGCGGGGTGATCGTTGCTAGCACTTTTGCCAGTGCCTGGCCTGTTTCTAACATAGAAAGATGGGATAGAAAGTTGAAAAAGAAAGTGTCTGTGGAATGCCCAGGTATCATCAGCCTGTACACCAAGTTCATGGGCGGGGTTGATGCTCTTGATGCACTGATTGCAGATTACCGCATCCACATAAGGTCAAAAAAGTACTACCATAGGTTCTTTTTTCACTTTGTGGATATGGTCATTGTCAACAGCTGGTTGTTGTATCGGCGTGATTGTGAGTCACTGAGTGTTCCGAGAAAGAAGCAGATGGATTTGCTTGCTTTCAGAACATCTATTGCACAGGCGCTCTGCATGCAAGGCAAGGATCTGTCAAAAAACAAGAGGGGGCCGCCTTCATCGGATGTTGAAAGGGAGTTTGAAAAGAAGAAGCGCCGAGGTCCAGCTAAGGCTATTCCAACACAGGAAGTCCGTTCAGATGCTGTGGGTCACTGGCCAGTGGTTGAAAGAGAGCGGCAACGCTGCAAATTCCCAAATTGTAAGGGCCAGACTGTGTTCAAATGTGCAAAGTGCAACGTTCACCTGTGCCTCAACAAAAACAAGAACTGCTTTCGTGAATTCCACGAGTAAGGCTGTTTCATGCAAAGACAGTTCAAGTGACATGCTCACTCCACATTGGAGAAACAAGGACAGAGTAGGAGTAAAGATGTCATGGTGAAATTTAAGGTGTGCTGATTGATTCATGCCATCAATTCATGCACTGAGTAACATTTCAAGTAAATGTTCCACCTTAAAACATGTCGACAGTCAGCCCAGTGAATGAAGCTATTTTTTTATCTTTCATTTTATAGTTATAGTTTACTGATGTATGATCAGAGGTTACATAAAACCAGCCGCAACTCAGCCCTGAGCAGAGTGACTGTCCTCTACTGACCAATCAGACTGCAGGGTTTCTAGCTCCACATTTTATTACCAGATTCTGTGTACTAGGTACTAGCGATGGTGAGATGAAGCCTTATGGAGCATTGAAGCTTTCCAGCAAATTGGTTCAGAAAAGGGTTCATTTCTCGAGGCTTCATGCACACATGAAACCACCTGCTGGCCAAAGTGTGTAGAACAGGCAGCTGTGACCTTAACCATGTAATCTGTGATACACGGTATTTTGTGTCAGTAATGGGTATTGGGAATAACTATTATTAATAATAATAATAATATTATAACTTTCTTTTTATCAATATAGTGTATTTTCTAGTGAGTATATTATGACTATACTGTATCAAATACATCTGCAATAAACTGTTATTGTTTTGTGAATGCATCCTGTGTGTATAAACCAATCATTGGCTAAAAATTGTATTGTTGTGTAGTGTCATATAATATAATATAATAATGGCAAAAGGGGTAATATTCATGTTCTGTGTCACTTCTGTGCAAACCTCACACCAAGATCTGAACCGCTTCCCGAACCAGTCACATGGTACAGCCTGGCAGCGAGGCTTTGGACGTCATCAATGACGTCACTCATCTGAAACTATACAAGCCTCGATACGCGCATCGCGGAAACACTTCTGGATTAAGCCTGATTTATGGTCTTGTGTTAAATCAACGACGTCGCTACGTCGAAGGGCACGTGGCTATGCAGGAGGCACGCCATAGCCCCCGGCGTAGCCTGACGTGCATCTCCCCAAAAATGTAACTGCACGTCGAGGCGACGCAGACCCAGCGCAGACCAAGAGGGCTGTGATTGGTTTGATTGGTAGCAACGCATTTCCGGTTCCGTATTTCCAGATTGCGCCATCCCTCAACGTTCAATATGGATACGGACCGATACGGATGGAGCCGTCTGTCCGTGCTCCACGTTCATTTCTCTGTGACCGGAAAAGCTGGAAGCTAAACAAAGAATCAACTAGAGACAACGATAACCATTCAGGAAAGGAACGCAGCCCCCTACCGCTCTGGCGGTGAATTGCACCGTGATGAAATGGAGTGACGGAGAAGTTCGAAGGGTTCACGACGGCGTCACGGCAACGACGTAGGGACTTCGTTGATTTAACGCAGGACCATAAATCAGGCTTTACTCGACGCACGCTTCGAAGCATCGGCACAGCACGTAACATCACTACTGGGTACCCCAACAGAGAGGTAAACAAAAATGGGGACGATACTGAACGGTTCCATTGGTACCATCCACAATTTTTCACAGTGGAAACAGGAAAAAAAAGCGTACTGAATTGAACCGTACCGTACTGCTCGGTGGAAACGGCTTTATTGTTAAAAGTCGTCTTAAATGAGCCAATAACAATCTGACTTTTGGGAAAGCTTGATGACATTTAAGACATACATTTAGTTCATGATGTTTAAGTATTTCTTTACTGTGCTGTTTTGTTTCTTGCCGTTGTCATGATTCATTCTTTTCTAAATGAAAGTCTATAAGTTCTAAGTGAAAAGCTTATAAAAAAATAATTTTGTAGCATCAATAAAATCTCCATACCTCAGACGGGAAAATGTATTATATGATTTCTTTATTTATTTTTTTCTACCATTCTTTTTACCCTTTATACCTGTTGTCACTACTTTGCATCATACCTAAATGTATATCTATTTTATGTGCTATAGACAAATGAACAATCTCCACTTATTTTAGCATCAGCTTGAAAGCAAAAACACAAATAATTGTTTTTATATAATTGTAAGTAAATTCAGGCATCAAGGGGCTAAGCAGTGTCTAGATCTCCCTGCTCCCTCCCAGTGAAACTCTACCAAATGATGTGTTTTGTTGCTCAAAACTACAGGCTGTACTTAAACATTTTTGTATTGCTCACCACCCATGCCGATACTGCGGACACAAAGAGTATAGACGGGTATCAGGAGACAAACTTGTCCCTCTCTGTCAAATTCAGACTAAACTGAGATCAAACAGTAAAACTAGGCTGCGCTGATAAAATTAAAACCAAGACTCTGTCACTGTGTTGCCTATTTCTCCCCTCAAATGTTTTCAGAAACATATTTTAGCTTACTGTTTGACTGTAATATGCAACACATTCTCACTCCGACCCCATCACAAATTGACATGCTTGGTCATGGACTTTAGACGTGCAAGGTACCCTGGGTGTGTGGGTTGTTGACGTTCTGGGACACTGTGTCATGTTCTGTCTGTTACATACATTGTCTTCTTTCAAGATAAACTTCGTTTTCACAGGAAATTTATTTAGTTTCCACACAGTCTCTTTCAAAACAAAGGCACCACATCAATACAACACAGCAAATTGAAGTTTTTTTTCCCTTCAACAACAAACACATGGTTGGGTTTAGGCAACAAAAGCACGTGGTTAGGTTTAGGAAAAAAGAACAGAGTTTGGCTTTAGAATCTTACGGGACACAAACAAAGTCGTCGTTTGTTGGACCCATCAACCACCCTTCCTGCCCGCCCTACTCAGACTTTCGCCACCTTAACATTTGTCCTTGTCCCGCCACGTTTCCCTCTGATGCTGTCGGGTGCTGTTAAACTATAATGGCAACTGGCTGGGTATCATGCTGATGTTAGAAAATGCCTTTTTCGTTGGTTTCTGACACCGCAATTCACTGCCTAAGTGCTAGATTTTGACGACTTCGGACTGAGACTGGGCTCCGACATGAAATAGTTTTAACTAGTTGGCGCAATGCATAGTTGATGTGGTAGGTTCTCTAATTCCTGAGAAAAGAAGAAGACCATCTTTCCAGTGATGAAATACTTCTATAATTAGAGAGAGACGGACATGCCATATATGACTGTCAGAACATGCTTGCATTAATGGGTGTATTGGAGTGTATGTGGAGAGCATTAGAGTTAGACAAAATGAAAAGGCAAATGCCATCTGAGGCACAGTTCACAAAAAAGAGAAGATTTTCAAATTGCAAATTTGCATGTAGCATATTCTTCTATGTTATTCATAAAACTGTTTGTTAGCTATGTTGTTTACTTGTGCTGATTTCTCATTGTATAGTATTTAAATAATATGAATTTTTAATTGAATATGTGAGTCTGGCACTGATTACAAATGATAGAGTTGTGGTGCACGAGTTTTTAAAAATTCTTTCATATTCTGTTGCTGACTGCAATCGTCATAAGCACAGAGCAGCCATGTCACTGTGCATGTTACAGTGTAAAGAAACATTGTCTTGTAGTTCTGCCCTTTTTGACAGTCTTATGATAATTTACAATAATGTTGTATTTAGATTTAACATATTCACGCATGTTGTCAACTGTTAACACTTATTATTGTTCTAACTTAGCACGTGTGAAAAGCGTGTGGGTCTATCCATAGATAAAAACATAAAACATATCAAAACCCTTTCAAAAGAAAAAAAAACAGTCAAACACTTTCTCATTCACCCCACAATTTTGCCAAAATCAGCCTGTATTTTTTGACAAAATAAATTCAAAAGAAATAACCAATTACTTTCTTGATAAAGCCTCCAATTTCCTATCTAAATAGGCCTGGCACATTGGCACATTCACATTTTGCTGTACACCAGGCAGCCATGCAGCATTAATCTCTTTAACTGGACAGGCCAGACTGTGGCAGCTACTCAAGCTGGTTGGAAAACAAGCACACACAAAAAAAAACATTTAAGAAACACCAGCAACACTTAGCCTGCCATTATAGTACAGCAAGTTCAGCGAGGTCATAGAGGAGGCGCTCTTCTTGGCACTGGTCAAAACCTGCATGGAGGACGAAAACACCATGAGAGAAGAGGAAGCTGGCAGAGGAGACATCAATTACCAGAGTGAAATGGCAAGCTGTGCCAAAGCACTCTCTCAAGTTAAGCAGGGACAATGGCGAAGCTGGGAAATGGAGAGAGGAAGCAGTGGAGTTGAAAAGAACTCGGGGACATGGTGATGAGAATTAAACTCATTATCAGTGGCCCCTGTGTACTCCTAATACTGCGGACACTTTACAACAGGCTAGCTGAGAAGCCAACTTGTCATTCTTTAGTAAAAGAAAAAAAAATAGTAGCACTCAGGCATGTTTTGTCAGGATGCAAAAAATAGTCCAAGGACAATATACTTGAAAGCCAAACTACATGGGATGACAGGAACAATCACAGACACTGACTAAGATGAAGTGGGACAGTGTGGCTGGGAAACCTAGGTGCACTACGCTGTATGTCATCTAATATATATGGTTGAAGAGTTAGACTTGGTTCAGGTGCCATGAGGAGTTCCTTGTATGCCTACGCCCTGATAATGTGGACTTAAAGCATTGTGAAGAAAGGCTTTGGACTCATAGGTTGTCTTGTCCTTGAGGACTTATAGTATGTCACTATTCATTGAACCCCTTTCTTTGGCTTATTTTGGATTTATAACACTGTGGTTTTGGACTTTTTATAATCTTACTCATGATTATTGCATCTTACATTTCTACTAAATCGTACTCATTTTTTGCATCTTTTGTTAATTGCCTTTTCGTCCTGTTAAAGGAGCAGTGTGTAGGATTTAGTGGACTCTAGCACTGAGATTGCAGATTGAAACTAACTGAATGCCCCTCCACCCACCTCTTCTTTTCCAAGTGTGTAGGAAAACAAATGGTGGCCTTCACTAAAGCGGAAAAATTGAAAGATCTTCTCTAGCCAGAGTTTGGTTTTATTCCTTTTGGGCTATGGTAGAAACATGGTGATGCAATATGTTGGAATTGTGGAAGATGACCCGCTCCTTATGTATATACGAAGGGCTCATTCTGAGCTAATTAAAATGCAATGATTCTATTCACTAATGAAAACACAATTATGAATATTATATTCAGTTTCTTCCAATAGATCCTGCTAAATCCGACACACTGCTCCTTTGAAAGACAATGCACCTAAGCAGAGTTTGGGCTGAGTCAAGACCTGTAGCTGCCGTGGGCCTCTAAAGCCAGTTGTGGCAATATATGGGATATTGGGTTATACAAAACTCCACTCGACTACTTAGATAATTTTGGCTGATTTCTTAGTCCTTATGCTGATGATGCTTTGCTTTAGATTTTGTTAATTTTGATAATCCATTATTAATTTATCTTTTTAAGCAAAAGAGGCAACAATTCAGTGGTTCCTGTGTCTTTGAGCTAACTGTATTTTGGTTTTCTTGGTCATTTATAGTAACACATTTTGGGGTTTTGGAGCATTGATCCAGCCTACGACCCATATTTACGTTATTTGTTAGGACCTCTAAGGGTCATAGGAATTATGACGGGAGCAAAGGAGGGAGTCAGGTGATGTAAAGAGTAACAAAGTCCACATAGGGAGGAAATCTGTGTAGATGGCTGGATCAAACAAACACAGGACTTTGACCCAGGAGACTGCTGTTTGTGTCCCATGTTAAACAAAAGGTCAATATAACAAACATGTTAATTATTTTAATCCAAACCATGCTGCAGAACTGCAATCGTTTCACAACGTTAACGTCAGTAGCCTATGTGTTGCTGGAACTCTCGAATGGTCATATATGTTTCAGGAGTCAGTAGCAAACGACCTATTTTGTTAGGATATATTAGTTGGTCCCAGAAAATGACATTTAGTGACATCACCTCAGGCTCACTATAAGCTGATATTTACAGATCAAAGCAATATAATTAGTAGATTCATCAACATTTTAAAAAAAGTAATAGCTGGCTTTTAATGTGTATCGTTACTGCCTATACAAATTATATGAGTTAATGGTGTGGACTCAATTGAAACAGGTATTTTACTAACGTCAGGGTGCATGTTTCTCAGCAGTTATTAATATGTCTATCCATACATGTTGGAGTTAACTGATATATAGAGAAGCAATATTACTGTCCCTTTTCTTGGTGTTTTATTTTCAGAAACTACCATTGCTATATGTGTCTTTACATTTAATGGGCAGCAAACAAACGTCTGGAATCTTTTTAATGTTCTTTTCTACTGAGTAAAGGAGTTAATTTGGTGCCTGTGCTCTCTGATGGGAGCTCTGTAGCCATCACTACAAATTATCTGGCGTGTCTCATAGCACAGAACACCCAACCTGCTTGTTACTTACATCTCTATTTAAAGATTTGTCATTAAGTCCTGCACCAAGCTACGAAACAGCAGCATTTGAAACTGAAACAAAATAATAGCTTAGTCTTTCACTGCAAAGAAAGACAGTAGGTGGCTTCATAAAAGCTTTCTGAGCAATTGTGCAAAATCTTCCACAAATTTTCTGTTTGCTGATGCAATCTAAAGCATCACGTCTCTCGGCCTCTGCTCACCTGCTGTGACTCCCCCGCTCTCACCCCTTTGTTAAGATGATTGAAGTCCGGTGGACATATTCCAGCTCAGACTGAAAGCTAAAGCCCACTCTGCTGCCTCACAGCCAAAAATGTGGCATGAATACATTATTGTCACTTGCTTTACAGCCTTGATATGTAAAATGTGAAAGTACTGAGCTCTTCTCCACATCCTCCTCCCCCATTTCTCCTGCATGCTCCTCTTTATCATATTCTCATTTTACCAATCTTCCCATCCCTTGCTCCACTTCTTCTCTCCTTCCTTTCTGCCTCACTTTATCTCCTAATCCACACTGTCCTATCCTGTTTCCAGCCACACACACACACACACACACACACACACACACACACACACACACATACACACACACCTTCAGACCCTGACCCACACTCTTTGCAGGGACCAAGAAGTGATGTGGCACCCAGTCCAGGACATGGGACAGTGTAAACAGCAGCAACCCCAGCCAAACCCTGCAGCCCCTCTCTGGTCGCCCCTCTCAGTGTGTGTGTGTGTCAGTGTGAAAAGCAAAGCCCACCAAACTGCACACAACCCACAGCTTAAAGTGACAGGCCTGGCCCTATAACGCAGACTTTAAACATTCATTTAGGAGCACGAGTTTCTGGTTGTGCCGAAGATTTATGTCTTACTTTTCTACTTTTATGAGCCGGGTGATCTTGCAAGCAGACTGCTCGAACTTCAAAGTGGGTTTGATGGATGTTTTAAGGAATATTTCATCAGTGGCGATGCTTTCAACTTCTTTTAAGTTGCTGCTAAAGTAGTTCAGCCACAAATCAAGCCTCTCTAATCTCCACTCTGCTGTCAGTGGCTGTGTTTTTTATCCTTTGCTTGATTTCTGTGGATGTTTTTTGGAAAACATTTGAAAACCCAGTTTACGTGTGTATGATCTGTGCGTGTTTTTTGTACGTGGGTGAGTAGAAGTGCTTGATTTCTTTTTTTTTTTTGTTGTGTGTGAAAGACGAGCTGCAAACCCTGGAAGCCTGTTATCTCCTCACAGACAGTCGCTATATTCTCCTGCTCTTTAACATGACTGTATATGTTAATGTAGGTCTGATGTTTTCCTCCTCCAGCAGCTGTTCTCCCATTGGCCTGGCTACAGCCGTGGAAGGTGTGGTCTGGATGAGCGATGCTTCCTTTGTTAAACCGTGCACTTTAATATTGAATAGTAAACAGTTAAGAAGCTGCAGCCGCATGTGCTCGATATAAATGTCATGAATTTGCTTTATATTTATCAGAAAAGTCTACTTAATCAAGGGATTTCCATTTTTTTCCCTCATCCCCACCTGTGGCAGGAATTGAAGATGTGTCCAGACAACTCAAAGGGATTCAATGGAAGCTGCGACCGTATCAAACTCGGAAACTTGGATTGAACTCCGACTGAAGTTCAGGTAGAGAGAGGACCGCTGATCGAACAGTTTTAAGCATCGACACTTGGTTTGGTGAGAGGAAAAAACGCGAGACGCGTGCGCTTTCCTCTGACCATGATCATGGGCACCATGCGCTCCTCGCCGTGTGCGTAAGCTGCTGTGGAGGATTCACACATTATGAGACGCCATGGCATGGTGTGACCGAGGGGTTCAGACTCTGCTGGCCATCGCGGGGGCCTTCGCCGCCTTTAGTCTTATGACCATCGCCATCGGCACCGACTACTGGCTTTACTCCCGGGCTTACATCTGTAACGCCACTAACGCCACCACGGACGAGTCCCAGATGCAAACCAAGAAAGTCAAAGGCGACCTGACGCACTCCGGGCTGTGGAGGATCTGCTGTATCGAAGGTAAGTTAATAAGTTAGTGACTAGTTATTACGCAAACTTTTTTGTTACTTTTTCTGTTGTGCTCATCACAGCCGAGCATTGTGTCCAAAGATGAGCCCCCTGATCTCCTGATCGTTTTACGGTGGGAAGGGGACAATATAGTCAGTGTGATTGATCATATAGTCAGTACATCTTCTGTCTGTGATCCAGACGAATTCTCCAACTGGGAACTCCCAATGAAAATATCTGTAACACTGTTCTTTTGTGAAAAAAAAAAAGTACACGGGCATTCCCAACAAATGATTTCCTGTTTGTTTTGTGTGACGACGCACCAAAACTGGAGATGTGCCAAGGAGTGCATCATCACCAACAGTCATTTCTATTGTTGAGTGCGCTGAATGTGCACAAAGGGTACGTTGGAATGATATTAAATAGGAAAAACTGGAGGGAAAGTGCTGCTTGTTGCGCGCAAAGGCGGTGTTGCGCGCGCGTAATGCTACGTTTGCGTCAGTTTCCCTCGTAAATGATTTAGTTTGTCACTGAAAAAGAGCACTCAGTAGACAGATGACGGCAAAGAGCCAGAACTAATGTTTTTTTATGTTTTACATTTTGTTACAAGCAAGAAATGTCTCCAAATCGCCCAGGAATAATTTAAGGACTCGTCCTAATTTTCTCATTAACTCAGGACGGTTGCTTGGCAACTACTTACATAAAATTGCTTAGACTGATGAAATAATTTTCAGCTACAGAATTCAGCAAGAAACTGACTTCAGAAAATCCTGTCAACATTTTCTCAGCTGTTGCTCTGCGTATCCATGATCCCCCAACACACACACACACACACACAGGAGTTTGGGGCTGGGCTCCCTGCGCTGGTCTTACATCTAGTTGTTGTTTGGACACGAGTGCTTGAGTGAGGAGAATGAGATCAATGAGATCAGTCAGTCGATCCGTGAAAGTAGTCACCACCAGTGACGTCTTCCATCAGCCTCCCCTGTTGTGGCGCTGTCCACTGCTGCTGGTGCTGAAACCTCAACTCTGAATGATTGTGTTCCTTTTAACTAACAGACCAACTAAATAACGAGGCTTAATACATAGAATAAGTCTTACATTTGAGAGAAAACCTCAGATGCATGGGGATAATCATGACACACTAAAAGGCAGAAATAGTTAGTTGCTGACTTGTGAAATATTCTCGTTGTAAACACCATGACAGAAGGCAGAATTTTGCCTACAGGTGGTTCTTTTATGGCCTCTCATTCATGCTTTGTAGCCAAGCAGATGTTCCAGCAATGTGCTGAGCACTGTGATTGCAGTATGGACTATAATCACATCACAACACTGAAAATAAGCACATCACAGAATATAATACCGTACTTACAATCATTATAGTTTTTATGAGATTTGTCACATATTCACCATTCCCTAACTGATCACAAGAAAACACTTGAGTAAAAGTAAAGGAAATTTGTTTAATCCCAAAACCATGTGGTGTTTAGATTTGTGGTTTTCAACCGCTTTGTGTCAAGCCCCCCTTAGTTGATACACATTAAGACACTGAGCCTCATTTGATAAGATTTTGCTTCAGGCACTCCCATCTGAAAGGATTTTGGTTGTTAGATATGATTAAGACCAGTTAGTTGTCAACTACAGTGGAGGAGTTAACCGTGGAGGAGGTGAAACCTTATGATCAGAATACTCTTATGGCTCTTACACTGGACTCACCTCTATAATGAATTCAATTGTGAGAATAAACTATACTGCATTTTTTTTGGCATCCGCCCAGAACTCCATAAAGGGAGAGAAAACCACTGGTTTAGATGAACTCATGACAAGGAAGCTTGCATCTCCTATGTTCTTCCTTGTGACCAGAAGGCAGCGTCTCTCAGACATTGCAGTGGGTGGGGGGGTCCAAGTGAAGAGGCAATACTTGCCCAGAGGTTTGTCTCATATGCAGATGAATGCAGTCCCACACCACGCACTTTTGCTCTGCACTGTTGCTACTCTTACTGGAGTTTGATACATATAAAAATGCATGACTATTTATGGATTTCCTGTAAAGTTAATCAAAAGACACGTTCCCTTCTCCCCCGCTTCCAACCCTTGAGAGTACCTTCAGCAGAAGTGAAGCAGAGTGTTTGCTGTTCTTAAGCATCTGTCATCTTTTCCACCATATTCGCTTTCCCTGCATAAATTGCTGGATGTGTGTTACACACAGCGGAGAGTGAAAGTAACACTTCTTCTCTTGCTGTGTCTCTGTCACACATCACATCAGCACTATTGCCACACAGCTGTGAAATTCAATTTAACTGGCTTCTGGCGGCACACCTGTAATCTACAAGTGATGCTAGCTGAACCCAAAAGACTTTATAAGATTTTGGTGAAATTAAAATGATAATGACATCCAGTGACTCGTACACCAAAGATCTTAGTGACTTCCCAGCATATAAGCAGTTGGGATACACCCTCTAAGTTTGAGTCTCTCTTTGGCTAAATACATAGTTGAAATGTCAACCTATTATGTGTTTCCTTTTTTTCTATCACATTCATAATGTTACAGTGTCAGATGTTTATATTAAATGTGACCAGAGTTTTAAATAATGAGGTAAATATAATTTCTGTGAGCAAAAACCTTTTTCAATTTTGGCTATAAGGTGACATCAGATGGTAACATTATTTGGTCATCTGCTCCATGCGTACTACGCTGCTACATGTAGCTACATGCTAACATCAGGAAAACATGTAAACCTGGTCGCAGATGTTGTGGACTTCCTCCAGATTTTGGATCATATTCCTGCGGGAACATGCAATTTTTTCACAGCAGAAAATGCTATACTCCATTACAGTCATGCCCCTGCTGCAGCATGGATGCATAAAGAGACCTGGATACAGCGCTGGGGGCGGGGCCTTGTTCATTTCTATGAAAGTTGCTCAGTGGCACAATAAGCCAAAAAAAGGTCATTTCAGATATGATATTACCCAGATCTTCCACATCATGGGGCCCACAGAGCAGCCACACAAGAAACTTAGAACAGCTGAGCATCTAACTTCTGGTTTAGCCTTCCACTGACTTGAATGGGGACAAAATGATTCAATCGTGTGGCTCTCTAGACTCAAGAAATGGTATTGGACTGCATGGATCAAATCCTGACGGTGAAAAGAGTCATTTCATGGGGGTTGTGACACACAGATGTCTCTTTTGCAATGTTAGTCTATAGGAAAAAGTTTCTTTGGGCCCCATGGCATGTTGTAATTCCATGTTTGGCCACCATATAAATTTGGCTTCAAAGCACAGAGCTGTTCTGTAGGGCTTGGGCTGCAATGATTGTGCAGAGACTCTGAGATACGGAAGTCCAAAATGCTGACCAATCTAGGCTGTTTTGCGAGACAGGCTTAAAGAGATGTGCTAAAACGAAGGCCTTGAGAAGGAGGTTGAATGCAGGCGTTCCAGCACCGACAGTATAAATAACAGTAAAGCATGTAAACATGTTCTAGCAGAAACTCAAAGCTCAAGTATGAACCTGAAGATGAGCATCATCGGTCCATTTTATGAGAAAAGACTAAATAGGGGTCATAGCTTTAATTGTCCGCTCATTTAACTGTCCACTTGAGATATAATCTTTTCCAGGAACAAAGAACAAGATGGAATCCAACCACTTATATCAGGTCAGATGAGCAGCATAAATAATGTGAAAGCCCAGGGACACGTCGGCTAACCTTGTAGAAGAAATTACGCTTGTCGCTCTTATGTGCCAAACAGACGCCTGTATGAGTGTTGTGTCGTGTAGAACAAGGAGGAGGTTCGCTGAAGGTGAGCAATGATGGCAAATGAGCTTTAAAAGGAAACAAAGTGAAGACTTGTTCCACGGCCATTCATGCTGAAACATGACAAGAGCTCTCACTTAAGCCGTCACCCCTGATAGCTGAACATGCCAGAGTGGCACTAAAACATATGATGTGTTTCAAACAGACATTTGGTCTGACTTCAAATGGGTAAATCCTGCTGATTTGCTGTGAGCCAACATCTCACCAAGTTTTATTTTTCATAATGTGATTGTTGTTTGAGATTCTCAGTGTCGTAAAGGCTGCTTTCTGGTTCCGTGGCTTTGTTAGTGTGTGTGCGTTTCTGTGGAGCACTGGAGTATGTGTGTGTTAGTCTGGTGAATGCATTAGTAAGATGTCAAAGGCGTCCTCTGAGAAGCGGAGCTAGAAATGTGATTCTGGGTTGCCGGGGGGAGGTTGCCATGGTGAAGCTATGCTGAGTAATAAAAGATGGGCTCGGGTCTCTCAGACAGATGGGCTCTGGGGAGATACCTCCCCTACTGAGCTCACTCTCTTTCTCTCTCTCCTTTCTCTATCTCTCTCAGCGTCATTCCTCTGATTATTAACTCCCTGGACTTCTCCATGTTTTATTCATTAATACAATTATTTTACTTTGACATCTTCACTTCTGGTTTGATCGTACAAAATAAAACTCTTTTTTAAAAAAATGTCTTTATCCTGTTATCTTTTACCGTACACCTGTGACTGCTTTTTCCCCAAGACCTTTGGGATGACACAATCAAGAGAAAACATCCAATTACAGTCAAACACTGATCTTATAGATATAAAATACATGCAAGATACACTCTCACACACAGCATGATAATTATATAACACAATGATTGCTTCTGCCATCGATCCAAAGAATGTGCTTGGTACATAAAAGATCAAAAGGAAGCTGAGAAGGAGTCGAAGAGGAAAACATTTTAGAACACAGGAGGGAGAGAAGGTAATTGAGACATGATAGTGGTGAGTGTTGTAAAAAGAGACAAGATGAGGGTTTAAAGAGACTGAAAGAGTGAGGTTGAGAGAATTGGTGGAGATAGACTCTTTGAGTCTGGGCTGTTGAGGATGTTTCATCACTTTATCTCTTGCTTTTCATTCTCTCTCTTTCCCAGCAGTCTCAGACATTAACCATGGAGATGTAGCAGACAAATGTGACACTGAAATTTTTATGCTGATGGCTGGGATGAAATCATGCCGCAATGTTAAGTAAGAAACATATTGAAAGGTGCCTCGTATAAACAGCTACTGTTTTGTTTACATGTAGCGTTCCTCATCAGATCACATCATGTGCTCCCTCACAGCCTAACAGACATGGAGAATGCATTCCTAGCTCGTAAATGATTTCCAACGCAGAATTTGTAACTGATCTGGATGAGCTGTCTACCACAAAATGCCATGTAGCCCAAGGCCATGCTAACTAGATGCACAAAGCCACTCAGGCATACAAAGACTCAGCCAGCGACTGCAGCTAACAAGCTAACGTCCACATGGATTTTGATGTTATAGCCACAACACAGCTCGCCACAAGCCAAACAGTGCACGCCCCCTCAAAAATCCCATCACTGTAAGGCTATTCACTGGTATTCACAACCGCCCATGTTAGTGAGGCTGAATGTTAATGTTACATACAGTACAGTGGCTTTCAAGGGACTCTGGGGAGTAGTCTCACATAAGCCCTGTTTCCACCAGGCAGTACACTACGGTTCAGTTTGTGCTTTTTTCCCCCCATTTCCACTGTAAAAGTTGTGGATGGTACCAATGGAACTGTTCTGTACCGGCCCCATTTTTGGTCTCCCCTCTGTTGGGGTACCTAGCACACAGATCTGGCACTAAAAGGTGGAGCTGTGAACACTGCAGTCTGTTCACTGGTCAATAGCAAATGGTCACTCTGCTCAGGGCTGAGTTGTGGCTGGTTTTATGTAACCTCTGTTCACACATCAGTAAACTATAACTATAAAATGAAGAGGAAAAAAAAACTTCATTCACTGGGCCGACTGTCGGCAACTTTTAAGGTGGAACGTTTACTTGTAATATTACTCAGTGCATGGTTTGATGACATGAATCAATCAGGACACCTTAAATTTTAGTTAGAAATTTCAGAGTTGTGGCTGGTTTTGAGGCTCATGTACTGTAACCACTGTTCATACCATGGAGAGGTTTATTAGTAAACTGTAACTATAAAATGAAAGGACGTTTTGCTGCCTCTCACAGCAGCTGTGGTCTAAGAAATTTTTTTTACTGGGTCGACTGCCAGCAACTTTTAAGGTGGAACGTTTACTTGTAATGCTACTCAATGCATGAGTTGATGACGTGAATCCATCAACAAACTTAAATTTTAATGTGACAACTTTGACCATTACTTTAGTTTTTATTGTCTCTTTTGTATGACATACACTTTTAGTAATGAGTGAATCTTCAAGCCTTTAAAAATTAATAATTTCGACCGGATTATGTGAACTGCATATATCCCAATCCTCATTTGGAGGAGGAGAAAAAAAAGCATCGTGGAGCATCGTTCCTCTGGCCTACAGCAATACTAAACCCCTGAGCTTGCCTTAGAAGGACTAAATGCACAAACCCACTCTTTTTAAATATCCCATCAAGAGGGACTCTCACTGCAGCCTGTTTTATGTGCTTCTGAAAATGCTGGCGTACAACCCCGTTCTTTGGACAATAAACGAGGTGCACACTAATGGAGGACGAAATGCAGTGAGTGCTGGACGGAGCAGTGAGTGACCTAGGGCCTGGATACCATGTCTGAAGGGTTAGTTTTGGTTTCAAAGGTACCATACCTAAAGTGTTTGATGGAAACCGGGCTACAGCCAGACTTGTCTCGTAATGTGCCAGCACTGGAGAAAGGTCTCACTGAACCCATTGTAATTCTGCACTTAGGGGGAAAAAATGTTTTGGGTTGTTTATATTTTTTTAAACCAATCATAATCGTCTTGGGCGGCGCTAAGCCCAGGATGCAGCGATGGTGCTCTGCCAAAATCAGGAGGGAACTTGGTTTGGTGGCCCTGGTATTAAAACGGCTACAAAAGAAAACGTTGCATAAACCATTAAAAGACATTTTAACATGTGAGCTTCTAGCTTCAGGTTGAGGTTGTTGTTTCATGCATAGTGCTAAAATGAAGTGTGGAGATACGCCTGGCTATGTTTATTTCACACAGTGACAGGGATTTTGAAAAACATGCAGGAAACGTCTGAGAGAGGCAGCCACTGACAGGCTTATACCCACAGTCTACATCCTGTAACCTAGACTCCATGTAGACTCCATGTTTATATTCAGTGTTAACGCATTGTGTGTTTCTTTAAAGGCTGATATATTTGCTGAATGCATTTCCTTCCTCATGAAAAATAGCAGAGTGGAATTTGTTTTGTTTTATTTTACATTTTGTATTGTTTACATCGAGTTTTGCCAGCTTGCAGTCTTCTTCTCCCTCCTGTTTGCTGGCACATGTTTCTTGACACTTCACTGCAGCCTATTTTCAAACAGAGGTATTGTGTGAAGTCCCTGGCAGGTGTGTGTCACATCACCCACATGCTTGTACGTGTGCACAAGATCCAAACAAAAGGTGACCTGCTTATATCAAAATTGCTCCATATTCTTTGCAGTGGTCAAAAACTTCACAGGGTACCTTTACATCAGGCACATCTGCTGAATAGATGTTTTCTTATAGTGAGCAGGTTGATCCAGATTCTGTTCTCTTGGTGAGAAGAGAAACGTTTTAATATTGTGCCTACTGAAGGATCTTGACCTTATCTTAACATCCAAATTATGAAACTGCAACATGAAGGATTGAGAATTGTCTGTTGTTGTCTTGTCGGTGGTGTAGTGGTTAGCATTGTCGCCTCACAGCAAGAGGGTCCTGGTTCAAACCCAGGCTGGGGGGTTCGAACCCTGGGTGGGGGAGCCCTTCTTACAGAGTTTGCATGTACTTGGTTCAGCTTGGGTTTTCTCTGGGTACTCCGGCTTCCTCCCACAATCCAAAGACATGCAGGTTAGGTCAGCTGGTGACTCTAAATTGCCCGTAGATGTGAATGGCTGTTTGTCTCTATGTGTCAGCCCTGTGATAGTCTGGCAGCCTGTCCAAGGTGTACCCTGCCTCTCGCCCGATGTCAGCTGGGATAGGCTCCAGCCCCCCCACAACCCTCAACAGGATGAATGAATGATTGACAGAATAACAGAGTTCATACTGCTGGTTCACATTTTATTGGGTGTCTGAGAGAATCCAAGCTGTGTTCAGTCTAGTTTTTGGACGTGTTATCGGTTTCGCACAGATGATGCATGTCAACATCCACAGGTGTGTTATACATGTCAGGTGTAGCTCCAGTGCAACTAACACAGTGGCGAAGGCAGAAATGACAGGATCCGGCGGCAGAATCAGACATCGGACTTTTAATTCAAAGTCTAACCTTTCAATATTCATAATGCGCCAATGTTTTATTCTCTTAAAAGTGGAGGGAAGATTTTCTTGGTGAAGAGACTGGGTCTTTGAATAGAAGGTGCCTGAGGGCTTGATAACTTCAGAACCTCAGATCCACAGCAGCCCGTCCTCGCATGCTTTCTGACATGGTTGGAGGTGAAAACAAGACAGTTCAGGACTTGTTTCGATATTCTTTACCAAAAAGAGACTCTATAACTCGTTTGTCTCATAGACATTATGTTCCCTCTTTCTTAACTGGAGAATCTGGTGCCCTGCTCTATTATTAAGGCACAATATTTTTCCTGTAACTGTTGTCATTTTGTCTCTGCACAGGTTGTTATCATTGTTATCACCATCAGTCACATTAACACTCTGTGTGCTTTTGGCTCCTCTGCAGGTATCAACAAAGGAAGCTGTTTTCGGATCAATCATTTTCCAGAGGATAACGACTACGATACAGACAGCTCAGAGTACATCTTACGTAAGTCGCTGCAACCTCTTCATCTTCAAACACTTAAACCCTTAATCCTCTGTCTCTTTTCTTGGAGTGGTGATGGAGTTATCACAAGGGTACTTAATGTGTCATGACATCTCTATCCCTCCCCCATAAAAGCCTGATGTCATGACAGTAATTGGAGCGATGGAGATGATGAAGTGTGTTGTGTGCTGATGAGTAATTGGTCTAAAACATGACTTTACTCACGTAAGATCTCACGTCTGTCCAAAGTAGTTTGATGAGGACTCACACTGGTCTCGCAGTTCAATCCACCTATCCATATTGCTTGAGGTTTCAGATCAGCTTCACTCTGCATATCACATTCTAGTTTGCCCTATGCCCCAAAGCAACTGATTCCGTCTTACAACGTCTTACAACACCCTGTTGTCTAAAATGATGAATTTCATTACGCTCATGGACTCACTTGGTTAGTGTCACAGAAAGGCAGGGACGTCTACTAATCAGGCTTTAGTGTCTGTGGAAGTATTCATGTGACAAACCTGAGGCAGTTTTTCCTTGTCTTTCACTCACTTTATTGCTACACTTATGGCAGAGTTACTGCATGCATCAACCAGGAGTGCCATATTTTGTTATTTTTAGGATAACTTAAAGGGACAGCTCATCCCGAAATCAAAAATACATGTTTCCTCTTATCTGTTGTGCTATTTATCAATCTAGATTGTTTTAGTGTGATTGGCAAAGATATTGGCCTTCTCTCAATGGCACTCAGCTTGTGATGCTCAAAGCCGCCAAAATAAATAGATTAAAAGATAACCCAAAGACTTTGTTGTGAGCAGTTTTACGTGGGCACTATTTTCTTTTTACTGAACTACACTCGCCGACCGTATCGCCTTGCAGAGGAGAGCAAACATCTACTCATGGACGAGAGGCTCACGCTTGTGACACTGTGAGATTTAAACATTATTTCCATTCTCCTCAGCTGAGCAGTAATGTTAGCTAACTCAGTGGTGCTATGAGCTAGCAGAAGATGCACGCTTCTTTTTGCGCAGTGGTACGGTTTGCAGGTGTAGTTTTGTAGAAAGAAAATAGTTCCTACATGAAACTGCCAACGACAAGGTCTGTGGATTATATTGAGATTAACTCTGAGCACAAGTTTCACCTAGTTACATCATATTCGACAGAAGGCAGACATCTCTACGGCCAAAACCTCCAACACTCTGCGGCTCACACCTAGATTGATTACATATAAAAGCCCTACAGGTAAAAGGGAAAATGTCTATCTGTTGTTTGCCTCCATAGGGTTTAAGGGATCAGAAAACCCAAATTTACTATATTCTATGTTTTATAGTGTTAGTGTGAGAATTCTTCTGCTAGACACATATGACATTTGTATTACATGTGTGCAGCCTTCTTGTAAACAACAGAAGTTCAGTTTACATTCATGTTACTCACCAAACTCCTTTTTTGTCTTCTTGATCTTTAAGAAATGTGCTGAATGCATCCTTCCACACAGGACATATGCAGAGTTGATGTTTTAAGTATTTTGGATCCCTCATTGTTTACATCTGTGGATGTTGACTAGCAGCTTTCTTCTTCCCTGTCTTTCCTGCTCACATTGCTGCATATGTTGACATGTTACAGCCACCTGTTGATCAATGAATGTACAAGAATGTGTATCACATCCAGGTAGGCAAAATGAGGACCCACAAGAAAAGGTCAAACACTCCACAGGGAACCTTCAATATGATTAAACTGATCTAATCAATGATTTTGTATTAACAATGGATGAAATGACTATGTGTAATGTAAAAGCCATTTCTCTTAGTGTTGAACCCACACAGAGTTATCACCAGACACTGCGGTTCAACTCAGCTCTACTCAGCATTTTAGTGTCTTTAAGGTCATTGTTTTGGTTTTTACAACCTGCAGCTTTACTGTTTTGGTTCCGTTTCAATGCTCTCATCAACCTTTTAATTCAATTTCAATACAATTTCAATTTTATTTATAAACCCCAATATCATAAATCACAATTTGCCTCACAGGGCTTTACAGCATATGACATCCCTCTGTCCTTAGGACCCTCTCAGCCGATAAGGAAAAACTCCCCCAAAAAACCCTTTAACAGGGAAAAAAAAAAACGGTAGAAACCTCAGGAAGAGCAACTGAGGAGGGATCCCTCTTCCAGGACGGACAGACGTGCAATAGATGTCGTACAGAACAGATCAACATAATAAATTAACAGTAATCCGTATGACACAATGAGACAGCGAGAGAGAGAGAGAGAGAGAGAGAGAGAGAGAGAGAGAGCAGGACAGACGGTAATGACAGTAGCTTACAACAACATTAATGAAAGTAATAATATTATAGTTATAGTTCTGGCTACTGTGGTACAATATGTTGAAAGTATAGTACAGGCCAAAAGTTTGGACACACCTTCTCATTCAATGCATTTTCTTTATTTTCATGACTATTTACATTGTAGATTCTCACTGAAGGCATCAAAACTATGAATGAACACATGTGGAGTTATGTACTTAACAAAAAACGGTGAAATAACTGAAAACATGTTTTATATTCTAGTTTCTTCAAAATAGCCACCCTTTGCTCTGATTACTGCTTTGCACACTCTTGGCATTCTCTCCATGAGCTTCAAGAGGTAGTCACCTGAAATGGTTTCCACTTCACAGGTGTGCCTTATCAGGGTTAATTAGTGGAATTTCTTGCTTTATCAATGGGGTTGGGACCATCAGTTGTGTTGTGCAGAAGTCAGGTTAATACACAGCCGACAGCCCTATTGGACAACTGTTAAAATTCATATTATGGCAAGAACCAATCAGCTAACTAAAGAAAAACGAGTGGCCATCATTACTTTAAGAAATGAAGGTCAGTCAGTCCGGAAAATTGCAAAAACTTTAAATGTGTCCCCAGGCGGAGTCGCAAAAACTATCAAGCGCTACAACGAAACTGGCACACATGAGGACCGACCCAGGAAAGGAAGACCAAGAGTCACCTCTGCTTCTGAGGATAAGTTCACAGCAGCTCAGATCAGAGAGCAGATGAATGCCACACAGAGTTCTAGCAGCAGACCCATCTCTAGAACAACTGTTAAGAGGAGACTGCGCGAATCAGGCCTTCATGGTCAAATAGCTGCTAGGAAACCACTGCTAAGGAGAGGCAACAAGCAGAAGAGATTTGTTTGGGCCAAGAAACACAAGGAATGGACATTAGACCAGTGGAAATCTGTGCTTTGGTCTGACGAGTCCAAATTTGAGATCTTTGGTTCCAACCGCCGTGTCTTTGTGAGACGCAGAAAAGGTGAACGGATGGATTCCACATGCCTGGTTCCCACTGTGAAGCATGGAGGAGGAGGTGTGATGGTGTGGGGGTGTTTTGCTGGTGACACTGTTGGGGATTCATTCAAAATTGAAGGCACACTGAACCAGCATGGCTACCACAGCATCCTGCAGCGACATGCCATCCCATCCGGTTTGCGTTTAGTTGGACAATCATTTATTTTTCAACAGGACAATGACCCCAAACACACCTCCAGGCTGTGTAAGGGCTATTTGACCAAGAAGGAGAGTGATGGAGTGCCTCAGCAGATGACGTGGCCTCCACAGTCACCGGACCTGAACCCAATCGAGATGATTTGGGGTGAGCTGGACCGCAGAGTGAAGGCAAAGGGGCCAACAAGTGCTAAACACCTCTGGGAACTCCTTCAAGACTGTTGGAAAACCATTTCAGGTGACTACCTCTTGAAGCTCATGGAGAGAATGCCAAGAGTGTGCAAAGCAGTAATCAGAGCAAAGGGTGGATATTTTGAAGAAACTAGAATATAAAACATGTTTTCAGTTATTTCACCTTTTTTTGTTAAGTACATAACTCCACATGTGTTCATTCATAGTTTTGATGCCTTCAGTGAGAATCTACAATGTAAATAGTCATGAAAATAAAGAAAACGCATTGAATGAGAAGGTGTGTCCAAACTTTTGGCCTGTACTGTATATATTAATATCTGACAGTATACATGTGTGATAATAATCATATGTATATAATAACAGTAGAAGTATGACTAATGACTAATGATAATGGCAGCAGCAGCAGGAGGCATCAGGCAGGACCACGGCAGCAGCACAACCACACACGTCACACTGTCCAGGCACCGCTGCGATATGAGTTAATCTGAGAGACAGTGGAGCACAAAGGCTCCGGAGAAGAAGCCGAGTTAGTGACATCCAGAATGGCCGAGTTAGCAAGATGCAGTAATAGGATACAAGAGAGAGAGAGAGAGAGAGAAGGAGAGAAGGTGTCCGGTGTATTATAGGGGGGTCCTCCGGCAGACTAGGGGCTGGTACAAGGCAAGCCTGAGCCAGCCCTAACTATAAGCTTTATCAAAGAGGAAAGTCTTAAGTCTAGTCTTAAATGTGGAGACAGTGTCTGCCTCCTGGACCGCAACAGGAAGATGATTCCACAGAAGAGGAGCCTGATAGCTAAAGGCTCTGGCTCCTGATCTACTTTTGGAGACTTTAGGGACCACGAGTAACCCTGCGTTCTCAGAGCGCAGAGTTCTGGTGGGATAATAAGGCACTATGAGCTCTCTAAGATATGACTGAGCTTGACCATTTAGAGCTTTATAAGTTAACAGTAGGATTTTAAATTCAATTCTGGATTTTACATGGAGCCAGTGCAGAGAAGCTAAAACAGGAGAAATACAATCTTGTTTCTTAGTTCCTGTTAGTACACACGCTGCTGCATTCTGAATTAGCTGGAGAGTTTTTAAGGACTTACTAGAGCTACCTGATAATAGAGAGTTACAGTAATCCAGCCTTGAGGTAACAAAAGCGTGAATTCAGCAGCTGTTACAGCGAAAAAGATCACTGTACGCTATCTGCCCACTACCAGTGCTGGAGCAAGCTCATTTGGTGCCCTAGAGAAGTTTCCTCTACCCACACTCAACCCCCCATTTAAATTTTTTTTAAAAAAAGTATATCATTTTCTTTTATGTTTGATTTTTTTGAATGTCTCCTTCCTCTTGGTGACACCCTGTCATTAACAAAATTAGCTAGTGTTTGGTCCAAAGATTAACCTCAGAGTTGGTGAGACCAAAAGAGAGCTAAAAGACAAGTGAGTGTTAGATTTGCCAGGTGGTCAGAAACATGACTCCAGATGAATGCTAATGTCAGTATTTGCTGTGTGATCAGACATGTTTACTGTATTAAGTTTATAAAGTAATATGTCGGTGTTGTTTTTACAATTTGTTGTGCTGCCCCCAAGTGGCCAAAAAGTATTACTGCAGATTTAAACACTTCATGACTAATGATAATAACAATGCATGTTGAATGAATGAACCTCATTATCTATTGCAAATACTGTCAAAACTATTACTACTACAGAACTAGTGTCTTAAAATCAGAAATGTCATTTTTTCTACAGCTACAACTAATTCTACTTTTAACATGACTTTATTGACACATATAAATGCTGCTCAGCCTTTGTCACATAAATTAAAAGTGACGTATGTCTTAATTCCTATTTAAAAGAAGGCTTCACTGTCTCGTATGAACAGGTATAGTGCGTGCATCAAGCCTATTCCCCATCCTTAGTAACGTTCTGCTGATGTTGGGTGGCCTGTGTGTTGGGGTTGGACGCGTCTACAACAACAAGAACAACATCCTGCTCAGCGCTGGCATTCTGTTTGTGGCTGCAGGTAGGATGAGACTGACAGCACGCTACAGATAAACACACAGACTGGTGCAACAAAAAATAAATAGATTCTGTGCAGTGCCAGAGACAGAAAGAAGGAGAAGACAGACACAACACAAGAGGGTCTCCCTTTGGTGGCTGTGTTTCATGTCTTTCTTTTCAAGTTACCTCAACTTTTCCTTTATTTGTTGTGTTTTTACACAACACAACAAATAAAGCACAGATATCCATAACACTTGTAGCACACCTTTCCTTCCCCTTGAATCTGTTGTTTCTCTCTAATTGGTGGTGATAAATAATTCTGTGTGAATGTGCAAAGAAGCATGACAGAAGGTGACAATGTGCAGGAAAGGTGTGACTGTTCAAGTTGTATTTTGTTGACAATACCTCATTGTTTCATTAGGGGATTCTATCACTCATTAAGGAATAGAGCTAACTTGTGAAGATGATTTTCTCAGGTGATGTGCTGAAGATATACTATAGGTGTAGAGTGTGTGTGAGCCTCTGGATAAACACTGTGCTGTAGTGTCATCTGTCGGCTTTATCATCCACTTATATGCTTAAACTTTAACATCCGTATGCTTTTTGCTCTCTCCTTGTCTCACCTCTCTTCTCCTCAGGCCTGAGCAACATCATCGGCATCATCGTCTACATCTCCAGCAACGCCGGAGATCCCAGTGACAAGAAAGACGAGGACAAGAAGAACCACTACAACTACGGCTGGTCCTTTTACTTTGGCGCCCTCTCCTTCATCGTGGCCGAAGCAGTGGGCGTCCTCGCGGTCAACATATATATCGAGAAAAACAAAGAGACACGCTTCCGAGCCCGGCGTGACTTCATCAAGACCACCTCCTCCTCTTCGCCATACTCACGCATCCCAAGTTACCGTTACAGACGAAGGCGCTCACGCTCCAGTTCAAGGTCGAGTGACCCGTCCCGCGACCCCTCTCCAGTGGGGATGAAGATCGGTGGAGGAAGTGGTGGAGCAGGAGGAGGAGGAGGAGGGTTGGGGATGGGTTTGCCAATGGGGGATATATCTCTGTACGCCCTCAGTAGGGACCCTCTGAAGGGCGGAAGTGCGACTGCAGGGCCCTACAGTCCAGAGAGGGACTCTGGGTTTTTACAAGTCCACAACTGCTTTCAGAAGGATGTGAAAGATGGAGTGAACAGGAGGACCACGCCGGTATGAGGTCAGGAGTGTATAGCTGTGTAAAACAATAGGCTTTATGGAGCACATTAGATATTGTACAGCTGATGAGAAAGGACAACTCCTCCCCGGGGCTGTTCAGGCAGCGGCAATGTTGAAAGGTCAGGCCTCAAAATTGTTTTTCCGTTGCGTCCCTCTGTGACAGAAAAGTGCCAATCTGTGTTGCATTTGGAGGAAGAGGGAAGGTGATATCAGAACAACTTTTTACGATATCTAAAATGTGACTGCAGACTGTTTGTAGCAACATTTGAAGAGTTTAATTCTAAAATGTGATACCCACCATGTGTGAGTGACTTCTCCTCCTCCTCCTGAAAAATATCATATATCTTCGGGTATTCTTTAAAAGATAATTGCTTGATTAAAGAATTAAGCTTTTATAGACTTGATGCTCAATATAATACAGATTCTGAATATTGAACTTCAGGTAATGATGTTTTGTATAGCATTTTGGAAAAGAACGTATTTCTTTTATTCTGAGACAAAAAGATGTTTGTCTCCAAAGTTGTTTGCTCAAATGAAGTGATTCATGTGATTGTTTGAGTATTATTGTATTGTATTTGTTTGTAACTTAACACAACTGGTGCTAACTTAATCTGTACACCTTTGATAGTCTTAAGCCTTCTCAACTGCCATTTAAATACTCCTACTGTATCTCAATAACCTCTCTCTTAAGCTTGTGTGAGTCAGGTGGTAAATATGTGTGCTGCGGTATGTGAAATGTGTGTTATTGCTCTGAGACACTGCCACGCTATGACACGTATGGATTTCTGTAGATATATAGCGACAAAAATAAACAAGGCACACAGTAATGTCAGTACATTCCAGTATGCTGTGTGATATATCGGTGTAAACATTGTTTGTACAGACTGTGCCGTTTGCTCTCCATTCGCTCAGGGACGATGTATGGACACAAATGAATCTTTCTCAATTTTAGAGATGTAGAGCTTATCACAAGAGAGAACAAATATGTTTCAGTTGTTTTCCTTATCTAAGCCAGACAGACTGTTACTGTGTGTAAAAACAGAGGTGAGATCACGCTGTGTGTGTTGCTGTTAATTAACATGTGTCTGTTCTGCCTTTGTGTTAAGAGGGTTTTTGATATATTTGTAGTCTATGCGGAACTTCTATTCAAAGTATTTCTGTAGTCTTATTGCCCCATATCAATTTGTTGTCATTATAATTTCAAAGGAATTGAAAGTTTGTGTTACGTGACGTCTTAAATTTGACAGCTGTCTTTGCATGACATTGAAAAATGGCATTATTATGGCAATGGATGGCTACATCTGTACACATATCCAGTTAATCTCTTGATCTGTTCGGGGGTTAAAGGGTGAGTTTGGCATTTTTCAGCTTGGTCCCTGTTTTTACATGTTTATGTGTCTAAGTGGCTAATGGGAACAATTTTTGAAATTGGTCCAGTATTGAGTGAGAGCACTGCAGCCAGCAGCCGTGAAACAGAATGCAATGTAACCACTTGGGGGCAATTATGCACTGTGAATTTATGCTCAATCACAGTGCTTGTTTTTGCCTCTGACAGGCTCAGATTATTATTCTAAGTGTCTGAGAATATTGTTGAAAGGATTCCTTACAGAGATAGACCTTTTTGTGAAAGAGTAAGATCCTTTTTGTTAACCAGAAACAGCCTCAGTTTGCTATCATTAAACCCAACAGACCACATTTAAATATATAGTAATTTTAGTGAGTAGAGAGCTAGAATATTTTCACATTTAACTGAGTTAATTAAGGGTTTATTTCAACCAAACCAGAGTTAGTGATGTTGGACTAGTGGAAAGACAAAGTAAGATGGCTTTTGTGATTTTATTTTGTTTTTGTCTACTTTTGATAAAGTGTGTCTTACATTTTTAAAATGATCGTTTATTTAAATGGAGTCTGGTGGGTCTGGTGATGGTGATTTCAGGGCTGTTTCTCATTAAATAAACAGGATTTTATCCTTGATAAAAAGCTTCTATCTCTGTAGGGTAATTTCCATAATGCTGTTGGACACGTATATGAAAAATCTGAGCTCATCAGTGGCATAAACAAGCACATTTAGAAGATATAAACTGACCGTATGAACATGCCCTTAGTGTTTAGACTTAGACATAAATGGGAAAATAGGATCCAGCTAAGTCCAAATTTATCCTTTAGTGCAAAAAGTTGTTTTCTTTTTTGTATGTTAACAAGAAAGTAATGACAATAAAAGAAACTGAACAACAGCAACATGAAACAGAAAATACATTTTGTCACATTACAGTGAAAAAGGAGACACGGGGGGAACAGGACAGATGACAGTCATTTTACATGCAATAAACAAATTGTGTTACATGGTTTGATTTTGTTGTGCAAGGTTTCTGTGATTTCGTCTAGAGTGGAGTGTTCTGTTGACAAATTGAGCCAGTGTTATATGATCGTTTAGCCGCAGTTAATGCTATTAGTGTTGTGTGACATTAAGTGCAGAGAGGTTACCCAGGGGTGACGTGGTTGGACTCATGGGGATGCTGAGGCAGAATATCTGGGATAGCTTGCTTTTGACCTCCGACCAGTAAGATCAAAGCGTGCAGAGTGTGATGGCATCTGTTGCATGTGGACAGTTAGGGCATTTTGTAGTACCAGAGAATCCCACGAGGAAGAGTTGTCTTAGCCCTGTGAAGAACCTTTGTTGCATTAATTGGAAAGTGTTGGAAAATGTCTTGTCGCATTCTACTTTGTCAATTTTGGGATTTTTGTGTGTTAAGTTCTGATATCAATGTAGGTACTGATACAGTGTTTTTGTGATGAGAAAAAATAAACATATATATACATTTTGGGGGGCCTTCAGTGACTTTAATTATGGATGGGTGTATCATTATGGAAATACTGATGTTTAGGTTCTCCCTCTTTCAGCTGGTCAAAGGTCATGAACAAGCCACCACTGAATAGGTGCCCCACCCAGGCTGACACCTCCCCTCTGCTTCCATGCTGTGAAGAACAAAAATAACCCTACCCCTGAACCTGACCCTGACCCTGACCCCCGGTCAGGACTCTTTCCATTCAGCCACATGCTCTGACTTTCATTACATCACATTAAATACCAGCTATCCTAAATAGTGACTGCTGAGGCTCAACTAATTACACTTAACTTCAGTTTTAGACTTGCTTGTGGTTTAATGCGAAAATATGAACGAAGAATTGGTCCACTGCGTTTGTTTTTCTCTATAGAGGAAGTATTTAGCTAATGACGCGGGGCTGATGGGCCTGCTAGGCTCTGCTATGAAACTGTGTGGCAGACAGTCAGGCAACCACAGGGTGTTAAAGGAAATCGGCATCAGCCAACTTAATGCTTGACTGAACTAACAGGCTCCCAAATGCTCATCCAGACTTCAAAAAGCTTGTCTCCTTGTCTCCGAACAAAAGCCGGAGCAAAGCAAGCGTTGTGTGTGTGTGTGTGTGTGTGTGTGTGTGTGTGTGTGTGTGGAGGGTTAGTAAAAGTTCAAATTACTCATTCTTGGTATAGTACATGCTCGACTGGGTCCCATGTCAGCTCCATGGTTTGTTTCCCAGTTGAATATTTTTAGCAGCAGTTGGAATTGGCTTAATTTGGTCGTTGGTTAGTGAATCAGTGTCACGGCGGTTGCCATGCGTACTTAAATGACAGTGCCATGAGAGGGCATGTAGTTTGTGTGAAATCTCTCTCCCAGCTACTATTGTCATTCAAGTCACTGACATGGACAAGGGGAAGCCTCGAATTAGAATTGACTTATTTTCATTCTGCGTGTGTCTGATGTATCTTTGTCATGCCAAACCAGTCTGATGACCTTGTTTTCCATTCCAGCCCTGAATTTGAGCAATTCCTCTTCACCCCTGTCCTCTGTCCATCACCCAGGCTGTTAAGCCCCATGCATTTGAATGCCATGGACCCTCACTGGTATTTTCATCCACAATATAGCTGCGCCTCCACTCCCTCCTGTCGTGTGCCAGCAAAATGTCTCCTCCAGTAATTGAGAGGAAAATGGCAGGGTCACCTCTCCACGCAGTCACAGAAGTAGCCAACGTGCTTGTTAGCATCGGTACCTTGCTGTGCAGGTCGGATAAAATAACGCTTTGGGATCTCAACTCAGGTTCTGCCTTTGTAACTTGATTTGCTGGCATGACAAATGGTTCAGCACCCTTCATGGTTCACACTTAAGCTATGTTTATACTGAACCTGATACACCCGACGCCATAACAAAACATTTACAGCCAGCAATGATTTCTTTAAAAAGCACTTTAACAGCTGTAATTTTAGTCGAAGATATTTTGAATTTAATTATAGGTCATATGTCTCCTCTTGTAGGAGGAATGATTTGTGCTCATTGCTGAACAATATAATTACAAGTACAATTTGCAGGTGTAAGTGTTACAACAATTCATTACAAATCTGGCATACATTTGTATAAAACAGAGCCATTAACCTGACATTAGATTTTCTGTCATTAAATAATGACTTGTTTACCTCATTTTAAGCCCTCTTGAAGATATTTGTGCACACAGAGATAAGATCTTCATCAAACACAGGACAAAAACAACATATTTTTCTTTTCTAAAACCACAGTGTCTGACTAGTATAATGTCATTAACTGTCGCCAGTGGTGAGAGCAACATTGAACACCATGTTGCTGCTTGGAGAGCCATTTTATTCATTCATATGAGGGAATAACTGTTAAGATGTTAATTTAATATTTTGAGATCTTCACACTGTTTATTTGCACACCATCTATTTAGAGGTGACAGGATGGATGTTAAAGCCCGATGTGATTTCCTCCTGAGTGATCCCATCTCCGCAGGCAGCGCCCTCTCCTCCCTTTGAAAATTTAAAGTGGCTGAGATTTCTCCCAGCAGGTGGGCTTGATTCCTCGCTCCCTGTTGATATATTGGTGTCATACTGTCGATCCAGGAACCGCAGGTGTCCATTACCATTACCATGACATCTGTCACTGTGCTAAGACTGGATTTAGCCGGCAGAAGTTAGAGCTTAACCTTTTTTTATCCGCTGTGGCACATGAAAAACAGCAGACCGTCATGGCTGTAATTTGCAATGTTTGCAGAAATGCAGCATATCCGAGAACAAGCAGAAATCACCTGCTTTAAACCTGTGAATATGACCTAATAAGCTCTTTCAATACGTTTGACAGGAGGTGAGAATAAGTCCTCAGGTGACATGATGACACAATGACAAGATGTCTTCTCCCCAGTAAACATTAACAAGGTTAAAAATATGAGGGCAATTAAATAAATCACTGGTGTGCATCAGTGTTTTTTTTTTTTTAGATTGGTTGAAAAAATCTGCCTTTTTAAAATGGGTCGGGATTTGACAGCTAAGCCATACATAATGTGGAATATTATCCAGCAAAGAGAAATGTTCTCCCCTCATCCTAAAATGGCCCTAAATCAATACTACCGTACTTCCTTGTTTTAAAGCGGTACAGTGAAGCAGCAGTGTTGTGTGTGTGTTTGGCAAACCTCACCCCAAAAGCTCCTGTACTTTCAGAAAATACTACCCTCTAATCAGGGACTTTTTGGGAGGTAAAAAGTAGTCATTTAGATCCTGGTCCCAGCAGCCAAAATGCAATGAGATCTTGATCATGGGGAAAGTTCCTGGGGCTCATGATATCAGGAGAATCAGATGGTTATAATGAAGGATTTCAAAATGGTGGTGAAAAAAGAATCAGAATTTTAAAGTCATAGCTGTGAGATTGGTACAGAAAGATTTTTGGTGTGTTCTTTTAGTTGTTTTATCTTTAATTGTGCTTCATACACCTTCAACCCTCTATGGTCTGCGTGTCTGTTTCAGCTGAGGGCTTGTATTATGGGTGAAATGGCAACATATATAATTAATGTATATTATACGATACAACAGAGCCTGTAAATACAAAGTGTCTAATTATTTCCATGAAAGGTTTGTAATGTATCATTTTGCTGATAAATTACTCTGAAATAAAAAAAGAGTGACTGGAAATTGAACATCTGTTTGATTTTTCTTTCAAGACAAAGTTTGCTCACTGTGTTTTATCAAGTTTATGAAGTAAGTCCTTTGTATATTTTAAGCACATTCATTAACATTTACACTTACTGTGATTATGGATATGTTTGTTTTGTTGTTGTGGTAACTGGTCAGGCAAGCCAAGTGTATTTGTATTGGCCAAAGCAACCCTTATTAACCCTGACGCTACAACAGCACACGTCTCTAAGAAGAAAAGGAAAAACACCAACAAACTCTGAGAACATGGGATAAAAGATTGGGTACAATTTAAGGTCGTATAGTAGCTGCAGCGGAAACTAGTTGGTGGTTGGATGATTGCCATTCCCCTGTGCTCCATTATGTTCACATTGAGATAACACATGACAGCAAAATTCATACTTCCCACTCAACGCAATAAGGATTAACCCAAGACAACAGTAGACAACAGCAACGGTAGTTAATCCAGGTCCCTCATTTATCAAGACGTCATTTGAAAGACAGCAACTAAAAATTCTACTTTTCCACACACAATCAGTAACTTCAAAGTGAACATTGCACTCCTCCTTCGCTGCTACAGAAAGTGAACTTTTGGTAAATGAGGTTGTCACACAGTGTCGAGGATTAAAAAATACTCAAGAAAAAAAAAACACATGGCCCAGCAGCAGGCGGAGGCTGCTGTACACAATGTTACGTCTTCATTAACAGCTGGCAAAACAAGATCTTCTAAGCAGCCACCTGTTGCTCTTATTTATGAAGTTGTATAGATAAACATCCTGCATCAAAGAAGGTTAATCATTTTAGGAGCCACAATCAATGTCTTATTGCTTTCTTTGATTATTGCAAATAAACGGCAGCTCACTTCAATATAAATTGTCAGTTTCAGTCAGTAAGTGTGTTTGAAGCTAAACTTGACAATGAGCAGCGTCCAGATTGTCTTACAGGAGCCTTCATAGATTAATTATGCAAAACTTGATTAATTCGCTTTTCTTTCTGCTGTCTTGGTGGATGCAATTAATTCAGCTGGACAGCGACTACACCACCAAATTACAAATCCATTCAGCAACACGTACTTGGCACACAGACTGGGCTTGTATGCAGTGTGCAGAAATAAGAGACCGTGAATGTACAAGTCTAAAGCTTGCCTGGACCTGCATCACCACATTCTACCAAAGCTGGTTTACGTCAGCAGAGACCAAAAATGACCGCAAAGTGATTTAAAATACACATTAACTTTCCCAGAAAGTGATCAATGACTCTTCTGACCGTTACATTAGGGTGTTATTCCTGCAATTGAGACACAGTCACAGTAAGCCGTAATCAATGTCGCCTTGTGTCCTCTGTGATTACAATCAATAGAGTTTAGTGGTTCAGGCTCTGTCCACACCATTAGCCCGCAGGATGAGGTTTCCATGGAAGATGATTAAGAGCCAGAAGCTTCCCCGAGGACTCAGACCTACACTTGAAGCTCCAGTGCAGCCATCTCAATGTAACAAAGGTCAGAGGTGGGAGCAGCCAGTGCCTGTGAGGTCAGGGGTCGTTGCTCCTTTGGAAGTCGTTATGTCAGTGTCATCATTTAAAATGATGGTGAAAGTGTGAAGAACTGGATTGATTAGAGGTTCAGTTTAGATTGTGTATCTGGTGAGTCATCCAGGCCGGTGATGATGTGTGACTCCCGTACATATGTCCATATGTCACAGACTCTCAGTAATGTCTGTTATCCAACAACTGATTGACTGCAAACAACAACTGGTGCAGCCCGTTAGATGTGTAAACAGTGTTGCAGAAAACAGATCATATTCCTGCACTATATTTCGTATATCATTGAATGTTTGTTTTTTTCACAGACACTTATCAACATGAATTATGTGTATTTATGTAACAATTACAGTTTACATTTACTAAACCTGTAATTAATAGTCTTTCTTCTTCTTCTTCTTCTTCTTCTTCTTCTTCTTATTATTATATTAAATGTTTAGTCTCAAAAATGTCATAAAATAGTGAATAAAGCCTGAGCCAAATCTGACATGTTCCTGTTACTCATTGCTTACAACAGCTTATGAACAAAAACTCAAACAACTCAATTTAATATATTTGAGTTTGCCCCTCAACTTCACCTCACATGAACTTTAGCTTGTTAAACGTTCAGGAATACACCAGCCATAAACCAAGCTTACATCGCCTTTAGGAGGCACGACTCTTAAAACCAAAATAGATAGGTATATGGGCAGTAAAGATATTTTGATCAGGCACAAGTACAAAACCAAGGTAATTGCGGTTCACAGTGGTGTCCTACATGCCAAGAATAGTTCAAAGGAAGTAAGGGATAATTTTAGCCTATTCCAGTTCATACAGGGTGAGGGGCAGGATGCACCCTGTACAGGTCACTCTAGCTGGATAACACATACAGTATGGGGAGTCATCAATTCACCTATGGACACCTATGCGGATACATTACATATAGCCTGATAGTCAGACTGAACTTCATTTTACTTCATAAATCCTGAAAAAAAAGATGTCTGTAATGATTCAGTGGGGAGGTGACAGCACTGCAACTTTTGTATGATAAAGTTGTCAACTCATGAGCGTTAAAGAAGAATCTGAGACATAATTTTAATAGCTAATGAGAGTAAAATATGGCATCCTGGTCAGTTTCCCTTGGCATCTGATTTTGAGGTTCAAGTCACTCGTTAGCGTATGTATGAGACAAAGAAAGTCTGTGCACGGAATTGTTGGGAGTGGTGAATGAATCAAACAAACACAGTACTTTTACATCTCATGTGAAACCAGTGGTCCAAGACTGAGTTTTTAACTTACATCCATAAGTTAAGTTATATTACAGATGTATCTTTTTTAAGAAAGTATTTTTCTTGCTTAAACCTAAAGTAGTTTTGGTGTCTAAGCTAAGTTTCCTGTCAACACAGAAGTTTATTTTGACACTATGCATGTAAGAAGCGGAAATGGTTGCAGAAATTGGCATGTTTAAAAACTGACACTGGAGGGGAACTGAGAGCATCATAGTCCGAAGCACAGGGCGATTGACCAAGCTGTAATATCTGACAAGTTGTGAGTGAGAATATGTTGTATATTACATATTACATATGACATAGCTTAATTGGCTCAAGACAGCTTTCCAGTGGAGACCTTAAGGCATCACAGAACAACACATTCTCACTCTGGCCTCATTACATATCACTGCTTGGGCGTTAACGTTCCACATCTACATATGATGTGCAAGATAGCCTGGCTGTGTCTGCTTCTGACATTCTGGGATGCCGTGTCTACTTCAGCATGTTACATGCATTCTGTCCTTTCAAAATACACTACTGTTTTCACAGGGTATGTAGAGTTTGCATATAGTCTCTTTCAAAATAAAAGTACAATGTCGGTACAACATCGTGAATTGACTTTTTTTTTCCTTCAACAACAAATGCATGTGGTTACAATTAGTCAACACACACACACACTTGGTTAGGTTGAGGCAACAAAAGTAAATGGTTGGGTTGAGGTAAAACAACAGTTTGGCTTTACATTCATAAGGGTAGGGAACACTGGCCTCCCAGATGAAGGCAGGGCTGTTGCAACTGGCAAACTAGGCAATTGCCTAGGGCCCCGAGCTGGAAGGGGGCCCCCAGAGACGGCTGACATTGGTCCATATCAATGACAATCTGATGGAACCCCTATAGACAGTGCAACAACGACAACACGTTGGAATCACCCCTAATGGGGCCCCCTACTAGCTGCTGCTTGTGAGTGGCAGTGGAAGTAGGGTGACCAGCACAGCATTTCTGTCTCTTTTCACACGTCACGCAAATTGACACCATGTCCCGCATGATTGGTTGCCACCCATGCTAGCATTGTTGGAGTACCCTAGTACTACGTTACCTCACGGTACCACTACTGTGGGATAAGTTCGAAGTCCAATTGCAAGAGGGTGAGTGTCCATGCGCCGTCCAATAACGGCGCACGCTGGCCACCTGGCACTCAATATGCTGCTGCAGTGGTTTGTATCCAGTGATATTTCAGGCATTAGCTGAGCTATTGAGTATCTTTAAGCAGTGAAAGTTACTATTTATTTCTTTTTACTTGTAGGTTAGATTTGTTTATATATGCTACAGTGATTTGTTTTCCACAGAGCTCTACGGTGCGAGCATTTTACTCGCATTTGCGACTAAAAATAGTTTTGTGCAAGCAAAACAAATCATTCAGGAGCACGCTGTGCAAGTACAGATTTCAACCAGCAGCAGAAACTAAAGGCGAATACTGCTGGATGTGGGTTAAACGGGGTCACAGACACTGTATTCCTGTCAAATACGACGCAAGATAAGGGCTTACCGGTGACGGAGAAGTCCGGCTCCAGGTCGGACTTGTGGGGGGGGTGTCTTGAAGGTGAAGGTCGGTGTTTGTTGGACCCATCCGCCACCCATCCGTCCCACCCTACTTGGACTTTCACCCCCGCCGCATTTCTCCCTGACGCCTGGCCACATGTCATGTTGATGTAAAAGGACAGCGTTTTTCATTGGGGTCTAACATGGAAGCTACTGCCCAAGCGCCAGTATTTGACAACTTCGCAGTGACAGGGGTTGCACAAACCTGCGCAATCAAACATGTTTTGAATATTTACACTTTACTTTCATTACATGTTATTATATAAAATACCAATGTGGAAGTTAAAAAAACAAAACTGGAAAAACTGCTGAAATAATAACCCAAATGTCCATTAGATTTGAAATGTGACTGCCTGGTTGGATGAATGATAACAGACACGCTGGGTGGCCACAATGTTTATATAATTCCAATAAACTGGACTTGTTTAAAACCTGACGGCTCCTGTTTGCAATGTGCTGTGGAATCTACTGTAAATCTTCCGCTAGGGGAGTCTTCATGTTATCATATCTCAGCGGGTAAGATGGTGAGTGAAATGGGATCACTGCCCATAGTGGCCAAACCCACAAAAATGGAGAAGTTGTTGAATCACCAATGGCAATAGGAGGGAAAAAGAGATTTAAAGTAGAATGGTGTTATTTGATTGAGGATCTGTGGAGAGGAACTACTACAATGCTTTCTGGGACACAAGTGGGCGAGTGTAGCTGGTGGTAACGGCTGACAGATCCCTCAGCAGGAGGCTACACTCATACATATGTTAGCTTGTCGTGTGTGTGTGTGTGTGTGTGTGTGTGTGTGTGTGTGTGTGTGTGTGTGTGTGTGTGTAGGTTTGCAGTGATTTCTCAAGTTTTACTTTGTTGCCGTTACAACTTTTTCACTTTCACTGGTGCCTGTGCTCATGCAGAGGGGGAAGTGGGTCACAATTCTTTTAAAGAAACTCAAAGTGGGCCAAGGCTTAAAAAAGATAAACAGAGACATACCACCGTGATTTACTGTAGGGGAGTTATCAAAGGGTTTAGCACACCTTTTTACGCTGTTCTAAGGGTCTCATTTTTCTCCACTTATGTTCCAGCCCTGCTTTGAGAGAAGAATGTGCCTCTTCACATATATATGCTCTTCATCTTTTACGTGACGGTATACAGAGTGCATTTCAAAGTATTTAAGGAAAAGTCCAAGACCTTTGAAGGTACAACTTTTGTTGATCTAGGACTATTTTGTTGTATTGGGGAATTTTGGTATGTTTTTCTTTCAGCTGAACAAATCCTAGATGACAGGATGTGCCAGTAAGACATGTGCGATGTAGCAGTTAGATTTAGAACTAACTCATCTCTAGTAAGCATCATGGAGTGAGTGAAGGAGTGTAAAGGGTGACGGCTAGTTTGTCACCATTTTGCACCAACTGCAAACACTGTGCTCTGTTATTGCCATCACAACAGCCCAGGAACAGCAGACATGTTGACTTGTCGCTGTAGGAAAAACCTAGGAATAAGACAAACAATGGCTTTGTTATATTCAAGTGTTCCAGTGACAGTGAGCAAGCGTGCACAATACCAGGGACCCTGAAATGAAGACAGCTAAATAGAATTCAGATATCATTCATTTCATTATTTACACCTGTACTTTTCTGCCTGTTATTTCTACTGTGAAAAAGGCCTTCTGAAATTATTAGCTGCTGTGTAAAATACAGCAGAATGGAACAGGTTCAAGCACTTTGCTGAAGCACAAGGCAGACAGGCAGTGAATCTTACAAGAAGTGAGCCATAAAAATGTCTAACTATGAACTCTTCTCTTTAAAGTTAATGTCTATAATAGCAAAAATTCCTTGGCAGTACATTTTAAGTACCCTTATATCATGTCTGACTTGTGTTTTCATTATTAATCCTCAATGCAGTGGACTGAAGGGACTCTATGGTTACTTCAACGTGTAAAGGTTGTCAGGGTACAGTTCTCAACATGGAACCGGGGGTCTGCCCATTGGTCCGACATCTCATTGTTCCAACCATATCAAACCCATTGTTCCGAAGTCCCATTGTTCCGAAATCATCATGATGCCCTGTGGTTAAGGTCTTGTTAGGTTTAGGCACAAAAACCATTTGGTTAGGGTTCAGAAAAGATCATGGTGTGGGTTAAAATGAAAAAGAAAGTGGCAAACACATAAGCCGTGAGCCTGCTCCGCCTCAAGCCTTTCCCAGCTGACCCAGAGCCGGTGGGCACTTGTGTCTCGACCAGTATCCTACTTTTGTTGCGTTGCTGATCCTCTGTGGTACACAAATACAGTAATAATCACATATCGGAACAACGTGACATCGGACTAATGAGAGGTCAGAACAATGAGAGGTCAAAACAATGCTACGGCACTGGAGGCAGCTGATCCAGCGGCTAGCAGCTAACGGTGCTAACTCCGTAAACAGCGCTAAACAATGGCAACAGTGCTGACAGAGCAAACTTTGTGAACCACAGGGGAACTGGAGAGTGGGTGCTACAACGCTGCCCCAGTATCAGTCGTAACCACCATATGAGCGCAGTGCAAAGCGCTGTGCATGCACTAACATACATGCACAGCTGGACCAACTGACCACAACAAACCCCAAAAGAGCTCTGATTACAAACACACACAGAAGTAGCATGACTTTATTTCAGGTCCCCAAAAGGTGTATTGAACTTTGAAGCCAATTTTACATAGTGGCCAAAACCTGTAATTCAGTCAGGACCACTTTTGTCAAAGAAAACTTCATTTCCATTTGCAATATTATTTTTGGTGGTATGGCTCTGTTCTGGGGCCTCTCTACCTTTCATCGGGCCTGTGCAGAAAGCCTAAGTCAGAGAGACCACACCTCTCTGCCCTTCCATGCACAAATAAAGAAAGCCTAAGGCAGAGAGAGCAAACCTCCCTGCCCTTCCATGCACCTACATGGAAAGCCTAAGGCAGGGAGAGCAGCAGCAAAGACCCCGGGGGAACAGAACAGAGCAGCATCAATGACAAACAGAAATTACATTAATAAGTCAGACACAATATGAAAAAGGAGGAGCTGGGGTGGAGGCAGATTGCAAATTGGCTTGCAGAGGAAGCAGAGACAGTAGGCAGGCCAGAGCAGTTTAAATAGGGTGCCCTGAATGAGATTCACCAATCGGTTACATAGAAAGGAATGTTTGAGATCAGCTGATGTAGCTGGGATATGAGCTGAGCTTGATATCTTGTCCTGCCTGAACTAACGCTATACTCAGTTTTTAAAATCTGGATCTGTCACATGATGCCATTGGGCCCAAAAAGACTATTTCCCATAGACTAACATTGGGAAAGAAATGTATGTTGGTAAATCAGTTGGAACATTATTTTAACATCACAACCCCTACAAAATTACTCAATTTACTATTGGGCTTTGATCCATTTGGTCCCATAACATTTTGAAAGAGCCACACATTTAAAGCATTCTGTCCCCAGTCAAGTTTGCAAAAGGCTAAACCAGAAGTTAGCCACTCAGCCAGCAAAGTCTCGGGCGCTCTATGGGCTCAGAGACACAGAGGGTAGTTTTATACCTGGGAAGTCAAACGTTTTAGGCTTTAAGTGCCACTGAGCAGCATTCATAGGAATGAATGAGACTTTGCCCAAAATGCAGCTCATTACTCCACTGTATCTTCACATAGCAAATTGTGGTTTGCTGCTGTAACTTCCATACGACAACTTAGTGAACTTTGGGTATCACTTATCAGGTGAGGCAACCTGCGGCTCCAGAGCCACATGCAACTCTTTAGCCCCTCTCTTGTGGCTCTGTGTGGCTTTGACAAAAAAAAAATCAGATGGAAACAATAACTTTTTTTGTACATCATATGTCTGCTGACTTTTCCTCTAAATTTTGCCAAACCTCAATAGCCATTACTAGTCATGAGGCTCTCTTGCCAAGCTAGCAATGGATTTCAAATCCAAAAAAGTAAAAGTCTCGTAAGAAAACAAGGAGTAGCCACCTTGTAGTAAAACTTATTAATGAGTGCTTATTTAGACGGATTAGTAATATTGCTAGGCTAATTTATAGGCCTAATAGGTTGTCTTACCTTCATTATCAGGCTCAAATGTGTTTTGTGGCTCCAGGCAGATTTTTTTTTGGTCAATAATGGCTCTATTCATAGTAAAGGTTGCTGACCCCTGTCCTAGTACAACTTAAAAAATGGGATGTTGCTGAAGGAAAGAAAGAAAGATAAAGCAGTCAGGAGATGAGTGTCTGTACTTATTTCACCTTTTAAAATGTGTGAGATGTTCACACAAGTGAAAAGAAATGTAAAAAAAAAAAAAAAAAAGATCTTACCTTGACACTGTACAGATGACGCATTGTGCAACTCAATAAAGACGCAGTTGCTCTCTGGACAGTAAGACACTTTATAAACACTTCCACTTTCTCCTTGTAAATAGTTTACAGAGACAAATCCACACACTGAGGCGGCGCTGTAGTGAGGCAGGGAGTGAAAACACAGCTACTGTGGGTGGATGGAAACTAGACATGGGGAAAACCATTCTCACAATGCTGAAGTGTCTATTTGGAAAACTGCGTGTACATATGGATAAGAGAAACTGTTTACGTGAGTCCACATATCATGGCACGTTACACGTCTCCACCAATGACACTGTAACCAGATAAGCAGACAGCCTGACAACTTGACTCACCAGTCACATTTATAGCATCCGACCCCCCCCCTCAGCAAAACACCTACCAACACACTCAACACAAACCCACACCCACTGCCCACCATGGCAGACAGTTGGTGTGGTCATCAACTTTTTTGATCTACCTCAACAGCTGTAAGTCTAAACTTGCAGCCCCCCAGTTGTGCAGGAACTCATAGTGAGTAGGGAAAAGGGGACTTGAAACTAGGACAGAGCAGTCTGGCCCCTTTCCCTTCGAACCAGAGGCACAGATTTGCGACAAGGGGAGAGAAGACACTAGTCTTAGACGAGGAGAGAAAAGGAGAGGAGACTTTGTGGGAAGCTTGCTGCAGTCACTGAGGAAAGACGCCCCTGGGACACAGACCAGTGTGTTCACGTTGCAGAACATCCAATTTTATAGATTTTTTTAAATTTTTTTATTTTCCATTATATCAGGGGGAGAATATTCACTGAACAGAAACCTCATCACCTGGAAACATGCACAAGCGCACCAAGATAAAGATTGCCATCTTCGTGCTGATGGTGGGCATGGCTTGCATGTTCACGGCTGTGGTAACGGACTACTGGGCAGTGCTCAGTCCACGGGTGGAGAAACTGAATGATACCTGCGAGGCGGCCCACTTCGGCCTATGGAGGCTGTGCAAGAAGCAAATCTACATCAGCTCCGAAACCTACAAGGAGGGGCACGGCTGCGGACCCATCAGCCTGCCTGGAGGTAAGAGACAATCGGAGCAAAACTCCTCTGTAACTGCCAGATGAAATTATAATAAAGCTGAAATGCAAGTTTCTCTTTTGCTGCACTTTTTAGACTAAGGGCATGGCTCTATTGTGTGTTAATATTGTGCGTCTGTGACTGTGAGTTGCTTCTGTGCAATCCACACCACAGCTCTGAGGTATGAAGCTTCTAAGAATAGATGCAGGATCACCAGACATGTCATATGACATTTTAAACTTTCATAAACTTCCTAATGATACTGAAGACGGATCCTATTCTGAATGACATGCATGAAGCCTTCCATAATGTAGTGATAAACTTGTTTTCACTGTGAAAGCACAGTGCATACTGGAGAAAAATGTCCATTGTCATTCATCAGTGCTGTTGAAATGTCTCGGTCTAACACATTAGTCTCTGAGCCCAGGCCCTGTTCAGATATGTTATGGCGGTTTGCATATCTGCTGCTGAGCCTCAGTCAGCTGGGTGGTGCTCCCCACTGCCCCTCAACTGAATAAGCCACAGAGTGAGGGTGGAAACAACATCCAGCCAGTTCAGGCCCCCTGATGAGGCATTGAAAGGATGCTTTAGCTATCAGTTAGCTGTAAAGACTTAACCAGACCTCAGCAGATATTGGACATCAACCAGAGCTGGCTGAGCATGAGCCATGGAGTCCCAGGAGGCTTTCGCTAAGCAAACACCAAACACCACAACAGCTGATTTTACCGACTCGTGTCTTCTTTCTATTTCAAGGAGTAATTATTAGTAAAAAACAGCCAGCATATCCTGTAGATAATTGATGCTTCACAAATCGTGGGTGCATCTGACATATACAGACGCTCTCTGGAAAATCTTTCAGGAAGTTACAGTAGCCCACAGTCAGTGATGGAAAGTTAATGAGACACACCGTATTTAAATACAATTTTAGGGTCCTTTTACTTTATCTCAGTATTCCTGGTGGTAACATTTGATTTTATAGGTCCCATAGTTTCCTAATAATCACATTTGCACTGCAGGGTGGCTGAAAAAAATATGTAAACATTGTCCTCCTGTGTAGCTGTAATTGCAATACAGTTCCACAAATGGGAAGATTTAACTACAGTAATCCTCATAAAACATTCTGTGTCAGAATACCATCAGAGTACTTATTTTAAATTAAAATGAAATCAAATAAAATGTTACCTTCTTATTTTATACCTAAAAATAGTAATTTAAATAGTAATTTTATCAATGCAAAGCACACTTTATAAAAGTGGACAGAAACAAAAAAAAAGCCACAAAGCCCACTTGGTTTGTCTTTCCACTGCTCCAACAATCCCCAGCTCTGGTTTGGTTAAAATAAATCCTTAATTCACCCAGTTAGAAGTGAAAATATTCTGTCTCTGTATGCGTACTGTTTATTAAATGATGCTGCAGTCAGCTAATAGGTCCTATATATTCCAGCAACAGCTCACCTTGCATTGAATGTCTCAAAATAAACTTTCTCTGATATCAGATGCTGTTATGGCTGCTTGAATAAAAAGCAGACTGTAATTGAATATAATGGATGTAAACAGTGTGGAGCAGTGGCTGTCTAGCAGTGACTCACATCTCAATGACTTGTGGTGAGAGTCATTCATCTGTAGAGCTGTGCTGGCATCAGAGAAACCATTATCTGACTGTTGATGGTTATCTGACCCTGTCACCCTGACATGTCACTTTAATTAAATTAGCCTGGAACTTCCCAACAAATTTGTCCAACTGACAAAGCTGAGAGAAACTCCCAAAATATGTCCCTGTAAGACTTTTGGGAATCCCGGATGCTGTCCAGGGCCATTCCCAGAGCAGGTGGAATGTCTGAGGGTGCTTTACTGGTGCAGACATGCCAGGCATGTGCTGAATATACGAAATCAGCTCGGCCCACCCAGGCACGGAGGGAATTCATCAGATTGTAGCGACAAGTGGCTCCAAGAGCCTTTACATACACTCACACACTTACAGTGGTGTTGTATAAATATTAGGATATATATTGTATAATATGTGTTGCAAAGAGCTAAAACTTTTTCACAGGCAGCATGTTCCTAACTTTCATGTGAATAAAAATCCATGTAATTTGTGGTGGCCATCAACACAGTCTTTATTTCAGGAGTAAGTACAGTAAATCAGATAGATGTTTCATCGGTCTCCAGGCGTTTCTCCTGGCCCAATAACTGTATTTGGACAGGAATGCTATTGTTTATCATAGTCAGCCACACGTCTTCTGAGAGGAGTCAACCTCTGATCCAAAGCAGGACTTAAACAGTACGTGAGGAGGTCCCTCTCACTGTGAGACACTCATCTGGAAAATATGGGCTGAGGCGTTGTTTAGGTATACTGCTGACCACAGATGGTGAGATGATCTCAGGAAAACTTTTGATGCAGACTTATGTCATTGCAGCTTAATGAAAAAGAGTTTCATCCGAACCAAAATTTCATTTGTGCCCCCAAATAAAAACATGACAGCAGCCGGGGACTTTTATTTTAATGATATTAACGTTATTTCCACCATAAACTGATGTATTAAAGGCACAAATTGTTCACCAGAATACATTAACTTAAGTGTGACCCTCTAAATGTCATGATGCAGCACCCCCACACCCCTCCTTTGTTGTGACATGTGTTCCTCTTCCCCTAGTGTTGAAACAAAACCTACACCCTTGCTGAAGGCTATTTTAGTTTTAGGTGTTAAACTCCAGTCTGAGTCGTCCTGCTTTCTTTTCATTCCGTGATCTCTTTTTATACTGGCTGTCTGAGCTGCTGCCAGCTGTAAATAAGCAACATCAGATATGTTACAGAGCTCCTCCCTGCCACAAAGACAGGCGATTAATTAACCACAATGTACTCATCATGGTGACAGGAAGGGAAAGGGTGTGATTTTTTTAATCATATTGTGCAAACTGCATGGCAAGCATTCGTTGTACTTATAAATATAGGCCACGTAAATACTCAGCTGTCTTGGGTGGAAGCTGCATGGGTCGGGTATGCACGCCAAGTGCGGCGGTCCTCTGAGTGACGGGGCCGCCTGGAAGAGTCAGGCATAGCTCTGAGGCCTGCTGTCCCACCAAAGTGTTCCCACGAGACCCTCCTGCAGCCTCGATTCTCCGTGCAGCCCCACGCAGTCACTCAAATTACTTGACACTCCCGGGGGCTGGGATGCATAGTCCAAAAAGAAAGTGGTGCCGCTGGTATTTTGCCTTTATAGGCACTCATATGACCTACCAGCCCAGAGATAGGCATTGTGCATGGTGATGGGTCATGTCTTCAACACTTAGAGACATATGTGCAGCGGAGTAACTAGATACATTAAACAGAGTTAGGGAATAAATTACAAAATAAATGTTACTGGGTTACTGAGAAAACATATGTAATTGCATTGCAGTTACCAATCAAAATGTTGGTGATTAGAAAGGGGTTAGATACAAATATATTCCTTTTACGAAGAATATAATATCCATTCTGTTGCTTTGCATCTTTAACTCTGTGACCCTGTACCAGACCCCATTAAAAAATGCTGAGTTTTGTGAGTTTTTGATTGGTTAGTTGTAGGATAGAGGGGCTGGGTCACTGATTCTGACAGGTTGCAGAATTTGGTATGACACCGTCTTTTGATGTGGCCTATTTCTGGACATTTGTAAGCTTTATTGCCCAGTTTAAAACATGTGTCAGAAAAGTAATCAAAAAATAATCAACTGTGAGGTAAAGTAATGAGCTGCATTATTTTGACAAAGTAATCAAAATAGTTACATTAGCCTACTTATTATATTTTAAGTAGCAAGCAATCTGTAACCTATTACATTTCAAAAGTACCCTTCACTGCATGTGTCCATATGCTGCTGTGGGTTACAGCTCAATAAAAGCTCTAGTTTATTTTTTCAGAGTGTGTTAATTAATCCATTTTGCGCACGAGTTATCAAAAAAAATTCTGTATTAAAACCTGCTGGGCTCCAGAGCAAAATACACTGAACAACATAACTGACGTTGTCTTCACTTGTCTTTGCTAATGGATCAAAGAATGAGGCAGGCCATGACACCCAAATAGAGTCCGCAAAACAAAAACCCAGACTCAGCGGTCTGTCAGACAAAATGAACAGACAGTGTACACCAAAGCTATATAGAGTGTAAACTATGATGTGCAGAAATGCTGCTAATCTCGTGTCCTCTCCTGATCTCTGGAAAGATGACAGATTGCCCTATTAGGAGCAAGAGAGACTTTCCAGAGCTTGTCAACAGAGCCTAGCAGGACTAAGACCGGCAACAAGTGGTGCGGCAATGCGTGCGAGTGTGTTTGCCCATGGCTGCATGCTTCTACAGATGAATACAGATGAATTTATGACCATCAGCATGTCCTCGCGGTTTCATGAAAGCTCACGCTCTAAAGATAGTACAAAAAGGTGTGATTAGGCAACACACACAGTCACATGTGGGAATAAAGCCGCTTGATACAGATAATGAGCTCAAAGCATCCACTCCAAGGCTAAATAAATGCCGAGTGGCTCCACTTAAACACACATAACAAACCAGATCTGCATTTAGTGAATGAGGAGCCACTTGGCCTGAAATCTTATCTCATCCAGAGATCATGCTGTTGAAAGAGTTGTCTAGTGTTAAAGCAGAGGGATGAAGCAGACTGTCTGTCGGGTGGATTTGCATTTCCTTAAAAACATGAATATTCACAGTTTTGGGGACTGGGTGAAGTTCAGAAACACTTTTCAGCCTCCCATTTCTGAATGCAATGTTTGGCTCTGAAGTATAACAAGTTGACAAGCCTTTATCACGCCCTCATATGTGCCTTCCACAGTGAAAACAGTGGAGCTTGTTGCTTAGTAACAACCTCTGTTTTTTTATGGCCAGTCCCTGTCCTCATTCATAAAAACATCTTTTTTTGTGTGTGTGCCGTATTGTGCTGGCCCACAGCATTAAAAGCCTGTAATTTCAAAGGAGGGTTTTTTGTAAACATTGTAATGTCGACTTGGCTTGGAAAAATATGATTCAGAGATATTGTTTGTGCCTATTATATCAAATTACTCATTTCCTGGTAGAGCCATCTGACATCCCCTTTAGCTTTTTTAATGGATTCGAGGGTACATAGGAAAATTGCCTTACCATCTCAGCACGGGTCATCGAGCTCTTACGGTTATACGATACCATGTGGTGCTGCATGTTTTCACATGAAGGCATTGCACTGACGCCCCATGGTGAGTTGTATGTAAAAGGGGATCAAGAACATGCGAGTGAGTGAAGACAGCATGATGAGGATCGCGGATATGGACTTGACTTTTCATGCGATTAAGTGATCTGGTGTTACATTCAGTACATAAACCTCTGGGTTCTGACACACATGCTACATGAGGTAAAGCCTCCGATGTTAAGTGCCAGCCGCCCTGTGTGCATTTGATCAGCCACTTTTAACCAAGTATACATGTTTAAACCGCTACAGGAAGTATGTGGTGTGAAATAAGTCAAATGTAATCAAGATTTGACAGAAAAACAAACCTGGTATCTTCTTTTTTTCTTACAATTGGCATAGCATCAAAGAATATTTGCTCTAGCAAACTTGCAGCCCGTGATCACATAAAGCGGCCTGGCTTTATCCCCAAGGTTTAACACCCGTTCTGTTTGAGAAAAAAAAATGACTGTGATGTCTGCTGTAGCCGTTTTTACTTTGACAGTCAAACCACACAAAGCAGACCAGGGTCTGCATGGCATCACACAGCCATTTCGGTGGTAATATTATCCCGGTGGTGTCAATGTGCGAGATGCTTTTGTGAAAACAATGTAGGCAGATCTTAGACAGTGTTAAGTGTTTAAAGTATCATATTCATATGATACATATGGTGCAAAAGTATGTAGGCAAAGCTTGAAGAGAAGTGTTAAAAAGTTCAGCGGTTTTGCAAAGGAAGAAGACATTATCCAAAACACATTAGGTGTTGAGTTAACAACAAAATGGCTGTTGAGGTGAAACAACTTTGACAGAGGTTTGGTTTATTCACCAGCAAATAAAGTTTAGTTGAACTTAAGCAATTTGATTTAAGTTGAGAGATTTGCATCAACAAAGTGCGAGAATCAAAGAATGAGCACACAACACTCTCTGGTCATCTGGTTGAAAGCAGTTACGGGCTTCCATCACGCTGCCATTTTAATTAACTAATTAACTGTTATAGTCATGTCTCTGCTACATGACCCTTTCTTGATACTTCCCTTGGCTTTTATGCATAAAGCATGTATTTGCATATGAGGACATTTAAATTTAATATCATGAAATTTCATGAGAGGGCCCAACTTAAAAAAAAAAATACATAAAAGAACAGTTCTATCAAATCCACTTAAGTTTTAATTATTCAGACCAAATGACTGTGTAACGTCAAAGGCTCATGGTGAACAACCCACAGAGAATTATTTATGAATTAAAGAGAGTTTGTGTGTTTTTCCGCCGATTGTTTTGGTGTTACAACATGGATGGATAAAGAGAACTGATACAGCTACAGGGCCCTTCTCATTCCTATTAGAGTTGTTCAGCGGTGCACAAATAGAGCTGGGTATCAAAAGAACCCAATACTAAGTCGGTGAAGATTCTCAGTCATCCAGGTCATGGTAATCGTAAGTGCTAATAGCGTAGGCAACTGGACTTGCTTGCGTTTCTTGAAGACATTTCGCCTCTCATCCAAGAAGCTTCTTCAGTTCTAAATGACTGATATGAAGTTGCAGGCTATAAACCCTGTGTGGGTGGGAACCCTTGCAGAGTCGTAGGGGTCACGTGAGCTCTTAGTTTCAGAGTCATTAAGGTCACAATGTGAGTCGTTGACCCACCTGGCCACCATGTGAGCTTTTCCCCCACCTACAATGCAGTCTTGGGATCCCTCCCCAGGCGACTTCACACTCATTCACCCCAGGTCCCACCTGACCCTAACGACTCACATGGTACTTCGTACCAGTCATTTAGAACTGAAGAAGCTTCTTGGATGAGAGGCGAAACATCTTCAAGAAATGCAAGCAAGTCCAGTTGCCTACAATATTAGACCTTATAAACCCAGTACCAAAACTTCTTTCATCAAACAACACTAACATTTGATCCTTTTTGCACCAGGAGCCTGATCCTGGATGATCCAGACTCACCTCTCGGCAAACAGTTAGTTCAACATCTACCGAGTTAGCACAAGCTAGCACAGCGATTGGGGCTAACATTCAGCACTCAGTCATTAAAAGGTCCTAACAAATTCACACTGACACCAAAATGGCTCAACTCTTTAAAACTATTAGGTAATATTAGTGGTGTGATGCTAACAGTTAGCCCTATCACTGTGTGTGTGTGGGTGGCATCTCTTCAAGTGTCCCCAGTGAGGAGCTCACACTCCTGCAGCAGCAGCGACAACCCATTCAGTCTTTGGTGTGGTGACGTAAAGCTTAGTGTATTGACAGAGTTAGCAGTTCAGCATGCCAAGATGCCACCAAAATGTCTGGCTTAATTGAGTTTCCCCTTGGGGATGAATAAAGTTATTCTTATTCTTACACGCTACTCCATTCACATTATGGGTATTAAATGACCTACTCTGAGGTATCAATATCACTTTAAGGGTCCTGGTATTAGTATTGGCACTGGTATTGTAATGTTTCAAACGCTACCCAGCCCTAAACATGAAGCAAAACAAGTTCAGCATCCTGGTATAAAATTACCCAGATTTTCTGTCTCATGGGGCCCATAGAGGAATCGCACTGATGTTTCCTTTAACGCCGCCTCCCAACCGCTCGGTCTTGGGCTCTTTAACATGAATGCCATTTGTATCTATAATATTTCTGGATTCAACTAGTGGTGAATTTTACAACATTTAGGACATAATGATTTAAATAAGTGATAGGTAATTGTTTGTTCTGGAAAGCTGATGTACCTAAAAAAAATCTTCTAATTATCAGACATGTCTTTCACAAATGTCTATGACAAATGTCATATGGGGTCCCATGACTTCATGTGACGGACCTGGAAGTGGTAATTCCCTAGTTTTGCCACCATGTCAAATTAGCCTCAAAGCCCAGTGCTGTTTTTTGGGGCTTGTTTTACTGCCCACAGCTTTACTGTTTTGATTCAGTCTTGAATGTTCTTACCACCCCCATTTACAGCAGTGTGTAGCTGTTTTTAGCAAAAAAGTAAGAACCTCTTAAAACCCACATCTACCTTCATAAGACCAAACTGCATACAGACACAATTAGCAACTAGCGTGTTAATATAGGCTAGTGAAGCATTTAGCAGCCGAAGAGCCAGATATATTTCCCTCAAGAGTTGGTGGACACCAACACAGAGCTAAATGGCGTAAATGTTTGACTTAAATTAATCAAGGGGCCACAAATATGACTAAGAATAAATGTTAATAAATAATAAATGTTGCTCCGCATTAGTTGGATGTGTAAGCAGCTGCTAACACATTAGCAAAAGCAACTTCATATGGTGATGTCAGTGTTGTGTTTACAGCTCGTTGTGCTGCCTCCAAGTGACCAAAGCAATCAATAATGCAGGTTTAACTTTGAACTAAATCCTTTTTTCTTTCTTTCCACAGAGGAAAACTGCACCTACTTCAGACACTTCACGCCGGGGCAGGATGCCGAGATATTTGAATATAAAACACAAAAAGGTAGGTTTCTGTCATTGGTTCCCCGGCAGTGTTTACTCTCATTCCATCCCTCCATCATTTGTGAATTTATTTTGTAAATATGTTCCTTGGAACATTAGGACAGCCAGGTCTGTGTGAAGTCAAACATCAAGCTGGCTGCATCACATATTCCCAACTGACCTCACCCGCTGCTGTTGCTGCAGCTTTGCCCTCTGTGGGTTCGGATTTTCATTCATGTTTCATTTCTGATCGCGGAACAGTCATTGATGTCACAGCTGGTGTATTCAACTGACTGTCAATGACAAAACCCTTTAAAGGATGTGAGGAAGTTCTGGGTGAAAGGCAAATGGATTATCCTTTGTCTTTTCCCAACCTTTGGTCCAACGGCTAAAAGTCAGTGTGCTTACACAAGTTATAACTGGCAACACTTTATGACTCTAGAGCAGAAACAGCCCAATGCAATGCATGTCACATAGTTTTATTTTTGATAAGGTGCATATACTAATACTTTCTGAAGATCTAACATGTTTTTGTTGAGAGTTTGCTTCCCTTATGATGGCGCCCGCTGGGGGTCAAAGTTCACTCACTAAGCATTCACAATGTACTGACACAAGGCTGACCATGTTTCACACATGTTGCCTCAGGAACAGTACAAGACATGTACGGTATATCCAGTACAGTGAACATTTCATAGCTGTGTGTGTGTGTGTGTGTGTGTGTGTGTGTGTGTGTGTGTGTGTGTGTGTGTGTGTGTGTGTTCCAGTCCCCCATTCCTTCCATCTTCTCTCCAGTGACCCCTGTTACAGCTGTGACCGCACTGAGCCCAGCCAGCGCATGTTGTATGACAGCCCTCCCACATGTGTTCGGCCCCCTAACGCACATTACATGGAACACTGTCACACTCAATTATTGGGGTATAAATGCGAAAAGTTTTGTGCATGGAGTCGTGCACACCCCCACACTCTAACCTCAGGGATGCTAAATGCAAGAATATGTAGGTACCCCTCCCCCAGCCTCTAACACACACATACACACACACAGCGTCCCCATGCTGATGGCCAGCCCTTGAGACACACACTGCAAGTTTGCTGGAATGATTGCAGCACTGACCTAAATTCCCTGCAGTGTTACTCACTCTTGACTGAGTCATTTGGCTATACCATAATGGTGCATGAGCTTGAATGAACATAGTAGATGTATATGTCACCGCAGGCACATCCATCCATACAGTAAGACACTCATCTGCCATCGGGACTTTGCCAGCACAAAATAAATGAAGTGCAAAGAAAATCTTGCAAGCTGAGAAAAGTCAGGAACAATAGGAATAGATCTGGGCCTTTGGAGGTTCTTCATATATTTTACCATCACAAGTTAACTATGTAAAATGTCTACATAAACTTTATTTTGCCATCTTATTTTGGAAGATTGTCCTCTTGGTCAGCATAAAAAATATCACCTGTATACTATGGCCAGACATTGGGACTTCGACAAATCTCTCCAAAAAACAGAAAGAAAAGCAACATACAGTATGCATGTCTTGTATTGATACACTTAAATAATCCCACACTGAGCACATAAACCTGCATTATATTTATATACAGGAAACAATATGTTAATTCGTAACAAATCAATAATACCCCACCCCCATCACCCCTGAGGGGCCACCCCTGAAGATGTAAGAGACAGTCCATTCTTCATTAAAAGTTAAGTTTTAGATGACTTTTCTCAGACCGTGCTCTGCTGTCTCTTGAGGGGCAATGTTTATTGGAATGCACATATTTTATTGGCTAAGTAGCATCAAATGAGGTGATTTACAGTGCATGCAACTGGTCTGTGAGTTCCTTGGTGCTGGTTGAAATAGAAATGCTTTTTCAAAAATGCATTTGCAATAATTTATCAGTTATACATGTAGGTCAGGGTCTGGATAGGATAGCATCTGGGTCTGGACTGCTGTCCACCTATTAGTGACTTCGGGGGTGATGGAGAGGGGTGGCAGGTTAACAAGGGGGACACATTTTGGTCATTTTGCTTCCCCCCCCCCATCCTCCCTCAAATCGCCTACTGCACATATATATTCACACATGAATATAAAATGAATGCAAGAGCAAAGCTGTATAATACTGTCTCACAGACATTGAAATATCACACAAAAATTAACACATACTTCCCATAACTGCTGGGCAGGGTTGACTTTTTAACATGTCAGTCTTTGAGAAGTCCTTCACCCGTGGAGTGAGCCCTGTATGACTGAAACACTGTTACCTTTTGATGTCTCCCTTGCTCTTGGTGCTGAGAAACTTTGGTGTTTCAGACCGAGCTAGCCAGCGAGCTCCACAGATGTGCAGTATCTCAGAGAGCACAGAGTGTTCAGGGTGCGGCCCATCCTCCCCTGCCAGCAGAAGATGAAGGCTCTCTCCCCCAAAGGAGGGCCTCTCCCCTGGGCACGGTTCACAGGCGAACAGGCGGCAGATCAAAGGCCCCACATCCTATCCACCTCTCTGATCGGAAAAACAAGCCAGCTGCTGTTCCTATTACACAGACACCCTGTATCTGTAAACAAATTACTTTCATATAGTGTATTTGTATGTTGTAAAAATAATTGCCTTTATAAAAAGTCTGGTGATATTTTGTTATTGTCAGCAAAGGATCAAAACCAACAGTGAATTGATCACACCAACAAGTATTGCCTGATATATCTTCATATTCTGTGCCGCAGGAGTGCTGCAGGAATGACGTTCATTTGTAGGCCAACATGGACTTTAACATTGCACTGGTTCCCTTGAAAAAAAACAACTGTATTTTCCCATTGGTTTTTGGATTATTGTATTAAATAAGCTCTGTGGCAGAGAACGGTTTATGATACTTACATGTTTTGTTCACCGAGATAATTTCCACAAGTGAAAACCACATAAGATTTTTGAAGCATCAAAACAATTGCCAGAAAGCTAATGTTAGGCTATAAACAAACTACGCCACGGTCGCATGACTTCAACGCTGCATACACAACGAGGCTGTAAAGCTGTGTTTGGATGTGATGACGCTCTGTAGTCTCATTTGGCAACTTGTTAGCAATCATAATTTCTAAGACATGTAAAAGCTTAAAAAAAATATGAGTGGAGTGTTTACTGACATATTTGATATCATAGAGCAAAACACGAAAGCCTCTTAAACTTGAATTAAAGTTTGAATTGAATACCTTCACTAATCCCACTGACATAGACGAGGGAACTGGGAGTGCTAAAATACTAACTCATTTCCAGGTTTTAAGACTCATTTCCTGCTGCACTACAGAGCTCCATGAGACTGTCCTCCTCCAAAATGCGACCACACAGGTCGTTTGTACCAGTAGTTTACTACGACACAAATTTATGTCAATTGTTAGGTGGCAACCTTGAGTGACCATAGTTAGTATGACGGGTGCAAAGCAGGAAGTCAGGTGATGCTGTATAAAGACCAAAAAAAGTGTGGGTAGGGAGGAGATCAAGGTGGGCAGATGAGTCAAGCAACCACAGGACTTTCGCCCAAGAGATGCTGTTTGTGTTCTGTGAGAAACCAAAAGTCAATGTTACGGTATTTTAACTTTGTAACATCCATAGCCTGTATATAGAGATGGACAAAGCATCTCCAATGACCCAAACTGTACAGAAGTGAAGCTAAAATACCCCAGATACAGCCGCTGCCACCTTGCTTTGGTGACGCCTTTCAGAGCCGGAGTCTACACCGTAGCGATCTCCATGATATCAAGTTTCCCACCCACAGACTCATCTGACGAATGCCACAATGCCAGTGCCACTGAATGGGAGCACATCGTTTAGCTCACACAATTGTCAATAATGTTGTAAAATCCCTGTTTTAGAATAGAATAGAACTTTATGGCATTAAATAACTAATTAAAGCCAAACTTATCTGATGAACGAACACTTGAACATACAGCAGCATGATTAAAAATACCTTAAAAGACAGGAACCATCTTTGGGAAACATTATTTTATATGTACTTTGAGTATTTATTTTGGCCCATGTCCCATCCACTAACATGGAGGGGATGGGCTTTATGACCTATACTGCAGCCAGCAGCCAGGGGACAATCGAGATGTTTCGGCTTCACTTTTAGGGAGCTGTCATGTCGTCCATCTCTTACATACAGTCTATGCTAACATCCCATAACATACATACATCAAATTAAGTAGTTAACTGGCTTCATGACAAATGTACTTATTTTAATAAACACTTATTCTAACCCAAGCTATGATCTTTTGGTAAACCTAATGAAGCAGTGTTAATACAACTACGACCACTTCAACGTTAACCATGTGTTTAAAACCATAATGGTAAACAGTCATATACGACCTATTACCATCATTGTATCTTTGATGATTAGGATGTTGATCTCCCCTACTGGTAGGCGGCTAGTTTAGGAAACACTACTGTGGGTTGTATTTTACGGTAGGAACAAACATAGGTCGTATGGGTTGGAAGACTTTTTGAGCTCCTTTCAGAACTATTGAAAACACAGACACCCTGTAAGACTCACTGTTGCACTGGATAACATATTCGATAATTACTATAAATGTGGGCAATCTTATTTTTACTCTGAGTAAAAAAAAAAAATCAGACATCAGACATGAGTATTTACCGCTGTTAAAACTTACCAAAGCACCAGATGTGAATTATTCCATGTTACAATTCAGTACATTTTTCCGCCAATCACAGTACTTATATATTTTTGACCCATGTTTTTGTTTGTATGTTTTAGTTTTATGTGTCCACACAGGTTGATGTGCAACAGACAGGGTAGAAAAGTCTAACATAATTATTAGCTCTTGTCTGTTTTTAATGGGATCTGTTAACAATAAGGAAAATATAGAACAAGACAAGCCTAATCCTGTAAGCCTAACCTGACACTAATTACTGGTTCAGAACATCTCCACAAAAACACACACACTAATGGGAAGTGGTCACACAAAAGCAGCTAATTTCCTAAGGACCCCCGATAACATACTGTCAAACAAATTAGGGTGTGACAACATAATGCTAAAAGGGTCACGACGAGGCCTCGTTGTTGTCAAGTACTTCCCAAGAGTATGTGGTTTTTCAATAATACATTGTGCTTGTTAAAGCAGTGTCTCATTGACTGTAGAAAATGTGCTGTCGTACGGGAGGGTTTGTGGATTTGCTAATATGTGATATGAACAATGTCAAATTACACAATATGAAGACAATGATCTTAGAATATTTGATGTCTTTGGAACTCAAAGGACATCTATGAGCCATGTTATGTCAACACACTTGGCTTTTTTCTTTCCAGAGTACAACATCTCAGCTGCAGCCATCTCCATCTTCAGTCTGGCCTTCATCATCCTGGGCTCTCTGTGTTTGGTGGGATCATGTACCGGTAAAGGCAAAGGACGAGATTACCTTCTCAAACCTGCTGGCATGTTTTTCGCATTTGCAGGTGAGTTCAGATAAACCAACAACAACTGAAATTCCCTGCAGCCTCTATATTTTGGAAGGCAAAAAACCACCTCATGCTGACACATCTCTCTCCTTCCCAGGTCTCTGTGCCTTCATCTCACTAGAGGTGATGCGTCAATCGGTCAAACGCATGATCGAGAGCGAGGAAACAGCCTGGATCGAACACTACTACTCCTGGTCCTTCGCTTGTGCCTGCTCGGGCTTTGTCCTGCTCTTCCTCACTGGCATCGCCCTTCTGCTCCTCTCCATGCCCCAGATGCCCAGGAATCCATGGGAGACTTGCATGGATGCCGAGCCGGAGCAAGCGGAGTGATAGCTAGACAGACAGATGAATACAGGATATGAGGAGAGTGACAGTGTCTTTTGTTTTGAGTACAGATGTTACATTAATTTGGAGAACGAGAGCTGGTCATAAAAGGGTAATGTCATGATGACAGAAACTGGTTTGGGTGTGGACGGACCATGGCCTCGATTGGAAAATTACCTCCCTGAAATTATACAGCAACTTGAACATGGGGCTTTTGGTGAAGTTTTAAATGTTTGCCTTATCCTGTTTTCCCACGCAGAGTGTAAAATATAGCAACTCTCTTCAACACATCCAGTGTTATACTGGAGATCACAGCTCAAGTCTGACCTGAGGCCGAAAAACCCCCACCATACTTCTAAATAACCTGGTCCAAATACCATTTGCAATTATTGTAAGCACTATTAGTATACTATACAACCCTTACTTACAACTGACATAGAAATGTTAACAATGATTTATCACACTATTATGTGATGTGCTCTGGTTGGTCTCCCAGCTGTCCTCATTATGAACGCCTTAGTTAAAAAGACTATAAGATTTTAGATTGAGTCAAAAATGTAAGAATATAGTGCATTCAGTTGTGGTCTGACGTCCACAGTAGGTTAATTCATGTGATTTTATGCACTGCATTATGTATAATATCTTGTACATATCTAATGTTCATCTGTTGATTTTTGTATGCGATGGCTCAAGGAATCAATTACAAGAAATACCAATTAGATAAGAGAAGTGGAGACGTGCATTCAAATGTTAAGTTTTGTATTTATAAGAACCTTTAAAGATGAAGAATATCTGATCAAAATAAGACCTTTGTGAATAAATGAATGATTTCGAGTAAAGCAGTAGCACAGAGCAGGTTTGTGTGTGTGTGTGTGTGTGTGTGTGTGTGTGTCAGACTGAATGCTAAACACCCACTCAGTCTGCAGCGCTGATCATGTTGGAAAAGGTTCAGCTCCAGCAGGTGCACATACAAGGCCTTTTACTTTTTGTTGACAGCTTCCAAACCAAACTGATACAAAAAATTCTCTGTTCATGTTCATGCGTCATTGTGACCCATTTGAAACGTGGCAAGTTGCTATTTGCGTTCGTCCATGTTTCTGTGTAAACAAACATGCAGAATATCACAGAAACCCCCAACAGGTGCAGGATGTTTACTTGCCAACCTTTGGCTCCATGTACATACAGCGTCAGATAAACTGACATTGAATTTTATTTCAAATGTAAAGAAATATCATGCTGTTACATTATAGAATGGACTATCATTGACCAGTTGAATCATGCAAACACAATACAAAAGGATATATGACACGGTTTGAGACTCTATTTCATCTGTAACTGTCTACAGGATGACTGACAGTTGAAGCTTTGCGTACAAAGTGTTTGCTTTGTTTCATTCGGGATTAGCAAACAAGGAGCAAAAAGAAAATGTGGGCTGGTGCCACAAGGCAATGTTGCTTTGGCCCAGTTGGGTTTGAAAAGCAGAAAAACCTCTATGAGCTGCTTACCAGGCCTTCTCCCGATATTCTATAAGATAATGTACAGTTATTACTATGGAATGAATGTTGACAGGGAGATGCAGGACCCTGATGCAAAGTGGAGGGGTCTTGAATCACCCTGAAGGAGTTATTTCGTAGTGATTACTTACTTCGGGTACATTAACTGGCTTATTACACAGCTACTTACTAAAGTCATCAAAAGACTTGCACAGAGTTGTAGTAATGCATGGTGATGCAGTGGTTAGCATCGTCACCTCACAACAAGATGTTTCCAGGTTCGGAACCCAGGGTGGGGGAGCCTCGCTGTGCTGTGTTTGCATGTTCTCCCCGTGTCAGCGTGGGTTTTCTCAGGGTACTCTGGTTTCCTCCCACAGTCCAAAGACATGCAGGTTAACTGGTGACTCTAAATTGTCCGTAGGTGTGAATGTGAGCGTGAATGGTTGTCTGTCTCTATGTGTCAGCCCTGTGATAGTCTGCTGACCTGTCCAGGGTGTACCCTGCCTCTCACCCAATGTCAGCTGGGATAGGCTCCAGCCCCCCCGCGACCCCCGACAGGATAAGCGGTTATCGAAAATCAATGAATGACTGAAATTTCATGCCAATCATGATTTTTCTTGAGAGATCCCTGTATGATCTTTATGTTGTGTTGTACTGTAGGTGTGTGGGTATTCTGAGAGACACTGAACATCTGTGAACCACAGATTTGCTTTTGCTTTGCTCAGCATCACCTACTGTATGAAACAGCTGCTGTCCTGTGCACATACAGGTGCGCTGCAGTGTAGCAGCCTATGCATCAGAACTCTTTGTGCAAAACCAGCTGCTGTTTGTAAGAGCTACCATCCATGTTATGAACTTATTCAGGGCAAAAGCCCATTTAGTTTATCTCTACTTATATTTATTTTGACTGACTTTCACTTTTCTGATATGTTTGACTAAAAAACTATTGAAATAATAATAATTAAAAAAAACCAGGAATACTTATAGTAGTGGTAATGGATTTCTATATTCTTAGTCTTTCTTATGTTTTTGTCTTTTTCATTACATACGGCATCCACTTAAACAAGTTTTTGAATGCATTTTGTGTGTGCGTGTGTGTTATTTGCTATATGTTTGTAACCAAAATTAAATCTTGATAAGCTTCGGAAAACTTTTGTCTGAGATCGATTTGCATTATTTATTGTTTTCTTTACTTTCATGTAGCAAAGGGTAGCCGTCACTGGTTCTCCTTTGGTGCCACATTTTCCTTTTTTGGTTACTTTAATTTGCACTTAAATTTATTTTCCACCTATACAACGTTACACTTTCATACATCAACTCAGCACACTACAGACCAGCTGACTGACCATTTCATACATTTAGTGAGGATATTGTTTGTAAGTTCTGTTGATTGAAATTATCTCTCTAGTACACCTGTGTGCATTTCCCCTCTTTTATCATGGCCTATAAGAGCTGGATTGTGACAAAGGAGACGCTGCTGCTGACACTGTGACCCTTTCTAGGTAGACAGTGAAAAATGCTTTAACTATTTGTCATTGTCCCTGTCTAGTATATGAGGTATCTTTTTCTGAGACCACATAGTCTTGGCTTTTACATTCGAAGTGCTGAGGAGCCCAGAGCCTTCCAGACTCTCTAGGAAACTAGTTACCACTGAAAACTATCAATAATTCCTGTACACAGTAGGGCTGGGTGTCAGTACTCAATACCTTAAAGGTATAGACCGAAATAACCTTGTACCAAAACTTTTCCAGCCAAATGATACCTGCATTTGTTATTTTTGTATAGCGCTCTAGAAAAAAAAAGTTTTGCTTGTAGCTAATACCCAAAACTTTCTTTGATTTAATGCGACGAAGTGATTGGCCAACTGCCGCAGTAGCTATAACCCATACAATTTGTGATGTGAAGTCAAGCGGGGTGTACTTGGCAGATCTGGCAGATCAGCATGCTAAACGTTCTTAAGTATGGCTTTTACTTAGGACTTGGCATTATTCATACCACATGAATAATGCCAGTACCCTAAAGCTGATAGATACCAACAGAGTACTTCTTTTGACACCTTTTTTCTACTTCATTCAATACCCTTCATGTGATGAAAAGCATTCTGTTGTGTGAAATGCCTCTAGACACCACAGGTGTGTTGTAGAGCCATACTCACGGTAGTGAACCAGTCACACATTGCATTAAATCAAAGCATGCTTACAGTGATTGCCTGCAAGAAAACCATACAAGTAGTCATTTTTTCCTAGATCTGGGTACAAAAAGAATCGGATGCAGGTATTGTTTGACCGGATAAGTTTTCATAGTACTTGGAACTAGGTTTGTTCAAGTCCCAATACAGAGGCCTAGCTGCACTACACACCTGTGCATGCAAGTGGTATTTTACACAACTGAATGCTTCCATTGACACGATGGGTATCGAAATAGGGAGAAAAAGGTTTCATATGAAGTAGTCTATTGTTATCAGTATCACTTTAAGGGTACTGGTGCCGGTTACACAAAGCACCTTAAGGGAAGATTTTTCTTTACATCCGAGTTAAGGTTTCCTTTAAATAAAATCGGTTGCACAAACGATCATTAAGTCTTCTCCTTAAGGTTTTCTTAAGTTTTTTCTCCTCATCTTGGTCTAATACTTATGACATTGCTTAAAATTCATTAAACTTTTGCTCAGAGGACCTTAGCTGCCCAAGTAAAGAAAAAAAACATGAGGTACGTATGACTGCATCTTAACGGCAACATGACTGAGTTAATAGTGATCAATGAGGAAAATTAAGGCATCCTGAGCAGAACCTGATTGAACCTTTAATAATGAGCAAATGATTTTGCACATTAAATTTAACTGGAGGTCAATTAATAATTTAGAGTTGGAGGACTTGACTTTACGAGCTGCACTCTTCCAATATACAACTAATGATTGCCCTGTAGTTTTTACAACAGGATCTTTCCAATCAGTTACTGGCAAGGTATTCCATGTACACAAGTCATGGTGATGTTCCCGTTCAAACATTGCAGTTTTCTCCCATGTCTTTCCTTGACTAAGGAAACCTTTTAACCTCCTGAGATCCTGTGTCATCATTTGAGGACGTCACATTTTGGGTTTACTTGACCTTATACTTCATTCTACTTAACTTAGACCTGTTGTCCTTGTTCGTGGACACTTTTTTGTGCCATCTAGTGGTAGCAAAACCACAATACACTAATCCATGTAAAAACAAGATGGCAGCCATCTCTGCCAAGTCAGTCTGCAGCTGAACCCGTCACAAAAGTGGACAGGGTCCAAAATCTGATTAAATTTCATGGTCGATACTTGTTTATGATTTAAAACATTAGTTTGATATGCCATACAAACTACCAATTTTAGCAACAGTAACAAGCTAAGACTCTGTTAATTAGAAAGTACTAGTTTGAGGACATTGGGACTTAATAATCACTGATAATGGTTAGTTTCTTATATTAATCAGGCCCTACTGATCCCAAATAGCTAGGAGAAATTAAAAATGCATATCAAACAACAGCTCAGGACTAGGGAGGTTAAGAGATTCTGTAGAACACCCTTAAGTAATTTCCTCGGCTAGGGAAAAGCTAAACCTTAAATGTCGTACTTAAGGTGCTTTGTGCAACCAGCCCCTGGTATCTTATTTTTTTTTTTAAATGATACACAGTCCTAGTAGACAGTGACCAAGCTGATGTATTCAATGAAGGCACAAAGGCCTCTCTATGTTACTTCTGTGTGATGCAGAGGATGATAAAAACGAGGACAAAACTCAAGCAATTTCAATAAAAACACTTTAATAGAGAAACAAATAAAAAAGAAAATAAACCTTTGAAACACAGTCTAAATCCTTTATTATAACCACCACCAATTGAAATGAAGAAGAGTAAAACAGATCTATTCATTATTTTGTACCCACGAGGGAGGAACCAATGGGACTGGGAGGCTGGGAGAACAGGTGTGCCATTGATTCACTGCAGCGAGGGAAGAACAGAGGAGAGCAAACAGATAACAGGAAGAGATGTGGCGTTTATAGAAGGCTGAACACAGTGCTCTCTACTGGCTGGGCAAAAGGTTGCTCCCTTTCCATGTGCCACACACACACAAGTTGGTTTCGCTTTCTTTAAAAGGCAACACAAATTTTGTTTTTTTTAAGAAAATAATTCATAGGATGAGTATATATGGTGCAAAACTGGGTGATGAGAACAATTCAAATCCAACTTCATTACAAGAGTAGAGACCCTTCGTTTCACAGATTCTGTCAAACTCATTTTGGAAGCAAAGGACAAAAATGAAGCCTTAAAAATAAATCAGCAATGACAAAAATTTGTGAATAAAAATCCCTTTAAAATGTCTTTGGCTCAATCTCTTCTGCTTCAAAAATAAATAAAAGTGAAGAAGCGGTGAAATATTAGTATTGCACAACTTTAGAGATTAGCCAACGACTTTGCTCTGGGGAGAAATGATTCCCCAAACAAACAGAAGCTTCGTAAATACGACGCACACCAGGGAGCAACCTCAGCTTTAGCCCTGCTAAGTAACTGCAGGAAAAAAAAAAAAAAAAGAACTTACATGACCATTACATATTTGATTGACATGTTAGTAAAATATCATAATAGTTTTGTTGATAATGTCACAAGTTATTGTACACATCAAATAATATACCAAAATTTGACTCTGTAGGTTGAACAAAAGCTTTTTTTTTTCTTTTTCTATTTCATTTTCTTCATCCACAAATCAATACAAACTGATAAAAACAGGGATAAAAACCAGCCAGGTCATCTCAACATGCATGAAAAGAAAAGTCTTCACATTTAAAAAAAAAAAAAAAAAAAAAAAAAAAAAAAAAATCCATGTTGATTGTTGTACAGCGGTGAGAAAACAGAGCAGGACAAATCCAGCAACATATACTTAAAAATATGTATTGTACAGTGAAATAAGTTCTCTTATAACAGCTGCAACACAAAGTCTCCTCTTTGTCAAATCAGCCAGACACCGTCTTAAAAAAACAGAAAAGAGAAAATCTAAAAAGTTACAACAAGATGTCGCAACTACCAACTGGGTTGTTGTTATCCATTTCTAGAATTATTATTTTTTGTGAATTTGCATAATTAAAAAGGGCATACCTCTTCTTTGAACAGCTTCTAAAAAATTGAGGCGCTCCCAAAGTTCTTGTTTGTAAATACCTAGAAAATGCATATTTACAAGTATGTGTTGTTCTCCGCTAAGTCAAAAAATCTGGACCTTCGAAATACAATGTCAAAACTTAAAACACGTACAAATAAAACCATGAAGCTCTCCGCTGACTGTTACAAACACATCTAAGTTATTAGTCGTGGGGTACTAGCTCTCTCAAGTCGTGACACTTTGAGAGATTTAACAGTGACTAACTGCCATGTGGACGCCATGAGACGGCAGGGTGACATTATTACAATTTCATCAATTTGCAATGGGGCAGTGGTGTTTCAACAATTAAAATTAATTACATAGAGCAGGACTGAGCACTGGATGACTGTTTCCAGTATTGCTTTCATTATAAAGGAAAAACCTTGGCAGATGTAGGATCAGCATCGTTTTTATATTTTACCTCAAGGGCCTTCAGCTCACTGGGGCCTCAGTGTGTAAGCAGTGAAACTCATGTGCATGTAAGCTGTGTGGCCTCCGTGTGTGTGTGTGTGTGTGTGTGTGTATGTGTGTGTCAACTAATATCAAGCAACTCACTGACTGGAGCTCAAACATGAATTGTCACTGTGTTATGTTCATCATGTGTTTTAGGTTGTGAGAGAAGAAAGTCACGTGAATGTCGCAAATGTAAAACTTGGTCAGAGCTTTTTCAATTAAAGGGTTAGTTCAGTATTTTTCAACATGGACCCTATTGCCCACATTTTTGTGTCTAAGTAACTAATGGCAACATTTTTTAAAAACTGATCCAGTGTTCAGTGACAGCGCTGCAGCCAGCAGCCTTGTAGAAGGCTGCAATGTAACCAATCAGGCTTATTCACCCATCAATTTACGCCCAATCAAAGTGCTTGTTTTGCCACTGACAGGCTCAGATTATTATTCTAAGTGTGTGACAATATTATGCAAAGTATCCCTATAAAGTATCCCTTCGATGCCCTTTTATCAAAGAGTAAGATCCTTTCTATTTAACAGGAAACAGCTCCAACATCGTAATTGCCAAGCCCACCAGACTCCATTTAAAAAAAGAGAAATTTAAGTGTGTATAGAGCCAGCATACTTTCACATCTAGCTGGGAAAATTAAGGGTTTATTTCAACCAAACCAAAGTTGGTGATTGTTAGAGCAGTGAAAAACAAACCAAGTGGGCTATTGTCAGTTTTATTTTTCTCCTGTTGACTTTGAATCAAGTGTGTTTTACTATGATGAAATAACCGTTTATCTATATGGAGTCTGGTGGGTTTGGTGATAGTGATTTTCGGGCTGTTTCTGGTCTTTAACAAAAAAGGTCTATCTGTGCAAGGATCCTTCAATAATCTTGTCAGACACTTATAATAATAATTTGAATAATAATCTGAAACTTAATGGCACTTTAAGCAGACATTACGGTGCACAAATGCCCAGAGTGTTACACTGCATCCTGTAGTGTCGCTCAGTACTGAACCAATTCCAAGTTTTTTTGTTCCCATCAGTCACTTTGATACAACAACATAAATAGGGTCCAGGTTGAAAAATATCAAGACTTACCCTTTAAAACACAGGAAATGAGATTAATCTACTGCTTTAATATTAATTAATATATTAATCAGATCAGACTGAAAAACAGCGAATAATGTAATTCTCTGAATGACCAGGAACAACGTGCACGACATTACTGATTCATTCTTATTATGCACAGTCTAAAAAACAGACACTTTGACACTCACACGATTTTGAACAAAATATCGTAAAGTAATTTTTACTGCGTTACTTTTATGGTTAAATCTCTGAGTGTTGAAACAGATGGAGGATGTGTTTGCTTTGCATTTCCTAATGTGCACAGAAAAAAATATTAGTGATACGGAAATGCTTTTCACTTATTATGGCCAATGATCAATGTTTCTGTTACAAACTGAAGCAAATATTAGCTCATGGGAGAGATATATGATTATTGTTTATGATAAGGTTCCACAGATATTAATGGATTGTCTTACAGAGAAAATTATCTTTGGGCAGTCTGGCTCATTTTATGAAAAGTCATCTAGAAACTGGGAAATTCTGACTGAAAAGCATCTGGGACCAACAGTGTGTTTAGAGCATAGACAGCATTAACAATCAGAATAATACACAGTCCGCTCTTTGCTACACTGATGACATCTAGGCCATTTAGGATAAAATCAAAAAACACCAACACTGGTGAATTACTGATGTGTATTTTTAAATGTCAGCGTATTTACTGTGATTCTACAGTTTCAATATACTTCAGATTTAACCAAAAAATACCGACAGTTCACGTGTTCAAAAACGTCTGGCAGTGTTCATCACACCCTCGGCTTCAACTTACCAGTCGTGACACACCACTCTGACCTCACCACTCTCTCTTCACTTTCACAAACCTTCAGAGTACTGCAACCTTTTCAAAACAAAAAAAGCTTAATGTCAATTCTAGACACAAAAAATAAAAACTCATTTCATATCCCCAGCAGATTTTGAAATATCTCCATGGTGAAAGATTTCTGTTTACACAAACAAAAAGAAATAAAATAAAATGACTGAGCATCGGCCACAAGCGAAGCAGTTTGGGATATTCTTATCATAGAAAGCGATGTCTGGTGTTCTCTGATCCTTAACACAAACAAAGGAGGAATGACATGTTGTTGCTATTTTGACATTTTCACACTGTATCTATTGTTGCTGATGAAACATTGGTGAAAAGTAAAATACGCAATCAATATTTGTATTGTTATTTTTCAGTAAATAATCACATTTACTACTAACTCACAAAAGATAATTCCCAGCTATTCCCAGGGTGTCTAAGAATTAAGGATCAGAAGCCAACAAACAGAAAATAATTCATAATGCAAATGCTAGCATGATACAGGAATTTAAGGACATGTCTGTGGCATACAATTCAGTCTTTTATTTTCTTTATATTTACAGATTAGAGGAAAATTTATCTACTTCTATACACTGTTCCATGTAGTTTCTGCGTCAGTTGACCACTTAGCTTTTGTCCGTTACCACGACTACAGTAGTATGAAAATCAAGACGTAACGTCCACTCAAAACTGAAGAATACAAAATGATAAAAACTTCAACATACTTATTTAGTAACCAACAAAACCAACTTCAATAAGGAAAAATATGCAGGTAGCTAAGTGGTCAACCAACTCTTGCCTTTTTTTAATTTTTATTTATTTTTTTGTTTTGTTTTTTTTTATAACTTTTTTTTAGCATTACGTACATATACAAGTGTAGATAATATAAGTATATATTCATATATACATAATGAGTATGTATATATACCAGTAATGCATTCATTATATATACTTATTTTCTTCACAGATATGTGAAACAGGAGAAAAGATGACTGTTACAAATAAAAAGTTAAAATGAAACAAAATGCAGAAAACAAACCTACTGATAGAAACAATTTGTAAATGCACTTTGCACTATTTTTTTGTTTGTTTTTGGAACCGTTTTGCTTTTTTTTTTGTTTCTTTTTTTTGTTTTTTTTTTATTTCATCACTTACTTATTATATGGGAGAGACACTCATTTAAAGTAGGAATAGTACCCATTGCTACCATTTGAACTTCCTATACTCAGCTCTTGTAGGAGGGACAGGGGGTCGCTGTTCTTTTTGACCTGTTCAGGGCGAACAGCTCGGGGTTTGGGTGGAGCGCGGAGGGCGCTGGCATAGGACATGGTGGGTGGTTTGTTTAAATTTGGAGCTCCCTGACTGGCTTCTGTGGGAGCCTGTGGCGGTGGCGGCGGCGGCGGCTGCTGCTGCTGCTGCTGCTGCTGCTGCTGCTGCTTGTTATTGGGCATGAGAGGAGGAAACTGTCCAAGGTGCTGAAGGGAATTGAGGGAGTGTGGGTGTGTCTGCTGTGCTGCTGTGGCCTCGGCCTTCACCTGCTCCTCCGTCTGACGAAGGGCCTTGGAAGCTGCCAGATCCAGAAGCAGACAAAAGCAAAAAATAGGAAGGGTGCCCCAGAAAGAGAAGAGGTAAGTAAGACTTGGTTGGAACATGATAAAACGTTCTCAAAATTAACAAAACAACTCTTTGCAAAACAACATGCTGCCTAACAAAAGCCTATCTGCTGATACTTACCCAGAAGGTCCCGGTGCTGAGCGAGTGTGCCGGCTCCGTTACATGGAATGTTCTGGAACGGACCGGGACCCCCACCGTTACTGGGCCAGAGGTCATGTGAGGGGTAACTGTAGGGGGCGTGTGGGTGCTGATGATGCTGTATGTGCGGATGAGGGTGGTCCTGGGGGTCTGATGTGCAGGGCTGGGGCTGCTGGGACAGGGCATTGTGGGCGTTGGCTGGAGACGATTCATCTGGGTAGCTGGAGGAGATGCGCCGCTGATAGAGGGGCCGGCCTGGACCTCTGGGTTCATACTGCGAAGACAGTAAAGGTGGATAAGAAAGAGAAAAGGTTGACAACCATAGATGCAAAAGGAGAACTGGCGGCCATTCCTCTTTTTTTATTGATAGGGCAGCCAAAGATACAGAAAAGGAGAGGTCTCCCCAATAGGTGGTCATTCCTATTGAAGTTGCTCAGTGGCCTACGAAGCCAAAAGAGTTGCAACTTCCATGTGTAAAATTACCCTAATCTTCTGCATTTCTTCTGCATTGTTGAGTCGATAAAGCAGATGCAACCTGGAAGTTGTAATTCCACAATTTGGCCACTATGTAAAGTCTGGCGCTGCTCCTGGGGGCTTTTTGAGAGGCGAAACAAAGACTGACAGGATGGTGGGCAAAATGACCTTAAGAATAAAAGTGGCATGCAGATCTAAAGAAGCAGTTGTCTATAAACATCTTTTAGCACTTACTGACACAGTGATGGATGCGTAAATAAAATAACACTCTTGTCAAATAGCTATTATATGCATTTTATATTCTGCACCCTTGCTGTGCACAGAGCACCCTCTTGTTTCATAAAGATCAAAGACCCACAGTATTAATATAACTAGTCCCTCTAGTGCAGGTCTTACTTATTTATTAGATCTTATTTGCCACTAATAGAAATAAGACAGAGCAAACAAGTGTTTATCGTATGGTAAGCACATATCCACAATCCATTTTCTCCTTGTAATACAACATTTAAGCTACACATCTTGATATTCATTCTGCATCTCTATCAAATGTGAAAATTTGATGCTAAGTATCCACATTTGCCTGTCAGCACACAGCATTTAGATTTCATCAGAAACTTTAAAATCTCAACTTCATGCAACATTTAGAAGTGCGTATTTGAGAAAAGACAGACTCGGCTCATCCCATCATCATGCATACAGCTGTACCTTTACCATTACAGTATTTGTGACAGGTGATGCATAATTTCCCACATTTACAGAGGCTGTCAGACAGCTAGAAAGTTAGAAAGAGTGATAAAACAAGCTCTTTCTCTGGTGCATTTTAAAGCAATAATTTGGACTAAACATGGAGTGCTGGGAAATAAAACAGCCCATGGTTATCTCTCATTTTTGCAGTGACTTCTACATGTGACTTTGAGCGCTAAACAAGCAGGCCATATCAAGCGTGGCTCGGAGCTTGCTGGTTCCTCAAAATACTATCCGGGATGTTAAGGGATCTACAGGTATACAAGTATGTTCCGCCTGCACTGAAGCATGGAGATTTATAAAACCTAAGGATCCAAGCAATACTCCAAAGAAAGGAATAAACTTGCCTCATCTACATTGTGAAGGGCTGTGGCTGCTGATGTTCTGGGGGACATAGGGTGGTAGGACTCCTGGTCTGGACCTTGATTCTGTTGGTGTTGCTGCTGCTGCTGTTGTTGTTGTTGTTGTTGTTGTTGTTGCTGCTGTTGTTGTTGCTGCTGCTGCTGTTGTTGCTGCTGCTGCTGCTGTTGCTGGTGCTGATGGTGAAGTTGCATCAGGTGGACTTGCTCCTGCCTGCTGGGGTGAGCCATGATGGGCAGTCCGTAAGGAAGGCCGTGGCCCTGGTTCCCCAACAGGTGATTCTGCTGCGGTGGGCTTACTGACGCAGCTCCGCCATGAGGCCACTGGGCCTCTTGCAGAAGGTATTTGACCTGGGAGGGAGGGGGGCTGGCAGAGTGGGCTGGTGGCTGGTGTGGGTAGCTACCAGTATTATACAGGGGGTTCCCTGGGTGTTGCTGCTGCTGCTGCAGAGCTGGGTTGTTTAGAAGGTTGTCACTGAGGAGGTCGCGGCCTGCGTCATGGGAGTAAGGTCCTGATGGGAAAGGGCCAGCATGATTGGAGGTGGCAGCTAAGGAGGATGACGGGTCACCTGAGGCACGGGACTGGGACTGGCGGTACTGGAGGAGACGAGACTGAGGTGGGGGCTGCATCTCAGCTGCGTCCCTGGGTTCAGGCTGTTCCTGTGGGGGCATCTCTCTCAAGAGGCCAGGGTATCTGGGAAGTGATACATTGATACAGCAATAGTTACGATGCAAGTCCAATTTCAAGCAGTACACCAAATTTTTAATCCCACACATTATTTTCAATGTTCAATAATAAAACTGTAACATTTCTGTAGTACTGATTTACCAAAAAATCAAAAATGTCAATACAAGATAGTGCTAAGTCTAACCTGTTGAAAGGTGGTCCAGTGGAGGCAGGAGTAACAGCGTCATCCTCCATGTTGGCACTAAGGCCCCAATTAGCTGCCCGAAGCAGCTGATGGGGGAAGCGAGCCATGCCGGGCTGAGCGAGGTGGGCGAGCTGTTGGGGCAGAGGGAAGGCGACGTTACCCTGTAGAAAGTGTCCCGCCGTCTCTCCCCACTGGCCCAGTCTGGCTGCCTGCTGTTGCTGCTGTTGCTGCTGCTGCTGCTGGCTCAGGGCCTCTAAAGCCAAGGGACCCTGGAGGTCTGAAAGGTAAACCATGTCATTAGTTTTGGAGTCACTGGTGGTGTCCTCATATCTCAGTGGGCTAAGGTACCATACACTGTTAAGTTTAGGTTATCGTTGAACTGATTCACTATGAATTATTATCTATAACAGTGAATGTTTCGATACATTCTACACACTGCTGTTCAACAGTTTGGAATATCCTGCCACAAAAGCTTGTCTGGATAGAGTCAGATGACTTGACAGTTTATTATTTTGTATGAAGGGTTAGCAAAAAAAAGTCGTGTTTTGTGGAGAACAAAACGCCATGCAATGGTTGAATCAGACTGACAGCTGAAAGGGTGGAAATAGACGAAGATACCTCTGAGCAACAGTTCAATACAAATAGAATAAATCACCAGGCATTGGTAAAAGACACTGAAGGCTTAGCTTAAAAATGTGCTTAAAAAGAACAATGGGTTCCCCAAATATTTTGAGCCCAATTGAAAACAATAATTTTGTTCAATAATGATCAAAGGTCACTTGCACTCTGTATTTTGGGGAAACAAATGGTTATAATGGTCCCCTGTCATGCAACACTGTGGGGACATCAACTACATAGAAGTTTTAATCATTTAATCATTCTTTTTTTGAATTTATTCAAATAATACAATTGGTGTTTTAATCTCTGCTAAAAAAAGCCACTATTGAAGGAAACCAGAAAAACACCTACAGGTGATTTCAAACTTTTCAACAGCAGTGTGTGTGACAGAAAACCTGATTCTGTGCCATCATGAGCAACTATGAGTTTACATGTTAAAGTTACAATCTCAAAGATCTTTGTTTCAGTCTCTGTAGAAGCACCTATGATGGTAAACTGTAATTGCAGGTGTGTTTGTTGGCAGACTAAGGCTTGAAACCAGGCAAGTGAATTTAATTATTTCAGTTTGTTTTATGAGCCCTGCAGCTGTATGTTTTGGTGTGTGTGTGTGAGCAGGCTATCAATGATTATAATTATTAGTTTTTCCCAAGAATGTCACCCTCGACACCCCTGTTGTAATACTGCAAATGCTGGGCCTTTAAAGGACAGCTTTGTTTTTTTGTTTTTTTTTTTAAACTGGGCCTTATTTCCCCATGTGTATGTGTGCGTATGATTCATGGGTAGAACTTGTTCTAAAATTGGTTCCGTATTGAGGGAGGTGGATGCAACCGGGAGCCGCGAAACGAACTAATACGGTAACGGGGGCAAATGAGTCCCGTATAAGTTTGCGCATTAAAAGTGCTTTTTTTTGGCCACTGACCGGTTCAGATCACCAGTGCTATGAGTGGAGTCAGCTGTCAGTCAGTGTTGGAGCAGAGAGGGGGAGGGCTGCCCCGCTGGGTACTGTAAGTGAGTATGTGTGTATGAAGTGTGTGTTACACTAGAAGAGTCAGAGGACGGAGTCTTTTACGTGCTACCCCCTGGAGTGTTACCAGAGTTATTGGAGTGCTCAAATAAATGGGCCTTTTTCCCCGAACGCAAGAACAGGATGTTGCGCAACACCCCGTAAAGCTTTCATAGGCTGCCTTTGTCGGACGGCAAGATGCTGAAGTTGTGGCTAGTTGTGCTACAAATGGATGCTAACACTCCTCTCCAGACACTGCGCCTTGCAGACCATCAGGTCTGCAGTGCTCACTTCTCCCAAGATGACTACTGCCAGCCGAAGAAGAGAAGACATCCAATCCTGAAACACCTCTTCCTCAAGAAAACGGCTGTCCCACAAGTAGAGAGAGCTACAGACACAGTGGAGCAAAGCTCGTGACATCACACAGCCCAGAGGTAAGGGAAAGGCTAGTATGCTATTTACAGAGATAGCACTGGCGATCTGAACCGGTCAGTGTCGAAAAAAAGCACTTTTAATGCGCAAACTTATACGGGACGCATTTGCCCCGTTACCGTTTTAGCTCGTTTCGCGGCTCCGGCTGCATCCACCTCCCTCAATACTGAACCAATTTTAGAACGAGTTGTACCTATGAATCATATGCACACATACACATGGGGAAATAGAGCCCAGGTTGAAAAATACTGAAGTTGTCCTTTAGTCAGTGGGCCATAAGCTCAGTCACCTTTGTGTTACCTCATTCTGTGATAGAAAGTGACTTATCAGATATTTGTTTAAAATAAGATTTAAGATTATTATTTTTATTTAATTCAACAATCAACTAACCAGCATTTATTTGCAAATTTACATCATTAAAGAGAGATAATCAAATACACTATCAAATAAAACAGCAAAAAAAGCCCCGTAATTCTGGAGCACTGCTTTAATTTTCTTTGTGATGTGCTATCCAATCTACAATTCTTATCTCAGAGGAGAAATGATTTCACTGAGCAAGAACACATTGCTTGAGCAGGACAATAAACAACACTAGCTCTCCCACAGGCCAAATACAACATGAGCGAATGTAAAAGTAACAATGCATCTAGATGAACGTCAAGAGTGGGTGAAGGCAGCTACTTATTAGCCTCCCAGAAAAAGAAGGATCTTCCAAAATAAGTCAGATTATTGGGATATGAACTCCTTTCAAAATAAAGTTGAAAATATTGAACTTCTTTTAAAAGTTTTTTAAAATATATGAATATACATCATTAATTTGTGCAAATCTTGACTAAACAGCAATGTACAAGTCAAGAAAAAGCTCGTCTAACAACCTAACAAAAAAAAAAAAAAAAAAAAAAAAATGCTGCTACACTCACCCAAACTATCTCCCAGGCTTCCATCCTGTGCGTCCTCCCCAAAGCTGCTGACCCTGTTATGCTGTGAGAGGCCTGGGTGGTGCCCCCCTGGGTGACCCATTGGAGTCCTAATGGAACTACTCATCTCCTCCACCCCTCCAGGCTCCGGCCCATCCAAAGTGGGAGACTGGACAGCTCTGTGAGAGGGTATTGGGCCACTGAAGAAGGAAGCGTTGTGGCTTCCACCTGTGTAGGCAGGGCTGAGCTGTTGTTGCTGCTGTTGACTCTGTTGGGCCATCCCTGGGTGCTGAGGCTGGTTGACCCGATAAGGAAGCCTGGAGACTGGATACTGTGGAGGGAAGGCTCTTCCACTGGCAGGATGTGGAGGAAAAGCTGGGTTGGGTGGTGCCAGGTGGTAGTTGAGGGGTCTTTGGGCAGCTGACGGATCTTTTCGATGGAGCAGCGCATTGGGAAATCCGACTAGCCCGTCTGACTGTGAGTCCAGACTTCGACTTTGGCCTGTGTCTAAATCTCCCTGGATCTAAAAATAATCAAAAATCCAAACAACATGAGCAAAGACTTGTGGCCCTACATGAAATAAACAAGTTTTCTTTTGGCAAAAACATTAAAAATGAAATGCAAAAATGTCAACAACTTGCCTGTTTTTCCTTCATGTCTGCGGTTTTCCTCTCTGGTGTCTGAAGACGGCTCTGTTCTGACTTTGGACATCCTTCTAATTTACCTAAGAAGTCAAACACAAAAATAAATGCATTGCCATAGACTGGGCTATTTCAGTTCTTTCTATTTGATGGCATATAATAATAGATTTCGTGATTTTGGGTGGTTGCTTGGTGAGGTAATTAAAATAAAGTGCACCATTTCTGATAGGATCTGCCTGTAGCTCCTTGTCAGGGCTGGGCTGGCCCATTCCTAGAGGAGAGGGATGGGCCACCCCACTGTAAGGGATGGGGGAGCCTCGATTCTGGGCTTGCAACAGATTGAAGTTGTAGGCCATGGCTGCTGGGTGGCTCATGATGCGAGGGTCCACAGCAAAGCGATTCTGGTAACCTGGCCACGGCAACTGAGGAAATAAAAACACAGACTGACATATTATTGATCAAGACACCATGGCAGATGATAGGGGGATGAACACACACAGTTTATAATGGCAATGACAAACTGAACCATATAACTATGGTGGGTCTAAAAGTTTGCATTCACTTGCAGCAGCTGCTCCTCTTTGATCTGATCAGCTTTAAATGGATGAAGAAATGAATTATCCACCCTGGGAGTCTCTATTGCTACTGAAAGAACTCATGGTGTGCTCTGCATGCGCTGTGTTCATGGACCCACAAAAAACCCTGAATTTAGAGAAGGGACACAGAATGATACAAAGGGACATGCAGGGGTTTTTTTTTCTTAAAGAAAGTTTGTCCGTCCTTCCGTAAGAATTCTTGAATTATGGTAAAAACGTGTTTTGTGAGGTCACATTGACCTTTGAATACCAAAATCTTCATTCTTGAGTCCAAGTGGAAGTTTGTGTCAAATTTGAGGTAATTTCCTCAATGTGTTCTTGAGATATTGATATTTTACATATTTTCTTAGAGGTGCAACCTTACACCTTTTCGTTTTAACAAAAGCAAAATTGACAGAATCCTCTGCACGAGTTGAAACATATGTTTAAGTATAATTTCTTACACATTACATCTGTGAGTTTGTTACCAAAAGCAGGAAACTTACAGGCAGGGGCATGGACATGACCATGTTTCCACCATACACAGCTGGGACGTAGAGGATACTGGCGCCTGTATGTGGATCTATCCTCTGAACAGGACTGGGTGATTTGCCCATGCCAGCTGGTGTGCCACCCAAGGGCGGTGTGAATGCCCGAATAGGGTTTCCCATCAGCACGGCTGGGTTGGGTTGGACTGCAATGAGAGAAGATGGCATGGTGATATAAGTCAATGCAAATAGTTCCTAACCTTAATGTGATGACAGATTGACAGTAGGTGACACACAAGCCCAGACATATCTAACTATTCATAGCTTGGAAAATGTTAGATAACAACCTGTATGATTCTATCAGAGGAGAGCAACATATGAAAAGATGATGGCCAACCTGTATTAAAGGAAGAGGTGATTTGCTTAGATTTCATTTGAGTTTTTTTCAGTGGAGGATAATGTAGCTGGCTGACAATTTGCAGCGGGTGAAACAAACTGATTGTCTTCCTGTAGTAAACATCGTATTGACTCCTCGCTGTGCTGTTCAAGGCAGCATCGCACTGATGGCTTCAATAGCCTCAGGCCTTCATGCATCCATCTGGGCTGCTGCATTAGACTGGCTCATATCAAGCTGTCGAGATGTTTGCTTGTTTGTGTGTACGGAGGCAGAGGAAGAAGAGACAACAGAAACTTCTACTGTTGCTCTGTTGTAAGACCTGACCATAATATAGAGAACATACAGTGATAAGGACAGAAATGTTATGTAGATGGATTTATTTCTAGATGTGTTTGTATGTGTCAACACCATCGCTGTTTTAGTCCATTTCAACTACTACTAAGAGGGCAGTGACTTTTTCCTGTGGTGGACTATACAGCAGTAATATATACCTTTCTAGGATAAGTCTCAAATTTGGCCTGCATTTGATTTCTTTTCCTTTCCTTTATCTACATCCAGGCAGGCAAACATTATCAGTAATGAGCTACAACATAAAACCCTTAAAGGTCGTAAGAAATTGCCTTTGATTGTAATCTGCTTCTGCATATGCACCAGAGTGCAGGCTGAGTTACTGACAAAGAACAGAAAGCAAGAGAAAAAGTCCTGAATCCAATATGCAAATTTCATAAAACAATATTGTTTGATATTTAGATAATCAACAGGGCTAAATACTAACAGTATGATACACTCACCATATCCTTCAGGTGGAAGGTGTTCTGTGTGATTTGCATGTTTCCCCTGTAAGACAAAAGAATCATTAAAAAAAAACATAAAGCAAGACTATGAATTCACAGAGGCCAATGGCGTGGAAAAGAGTGTGCGGTAAATACCAGATCCTGGCAACTGTAAAGCAATGTAGGTAATGTACAGCAGCTGCAGTATGGTACTGACTGTCCCTCACCTGTTACAACAGCTATAGTGGCATCACTTCAGAGATGAGGCAGGAGTTTAACAGGCTAGCAGGGAACAGCTAATGAATCCATTATATCAATGTATGATGCAGGCACATTCTGCTCATAAAGAACAGGCATGTACAATTTAACAATATATATGATACAATAGCACAAATTGGCACATAGGAGCAACAAATTAAAAGAATAGTAAAAGAGAACACATCTTATAAAAATTGTAGTTTCCTGATACAGTCACACTGTGTTCACTGCCTGTACGGCAAAGGGAATAAAGGACTTCTTATATATGTTCTGACTGGCTCTAGGGATCCTAAATCGATGCCCAGACAGGAGCAGCTCAAACTGATAGTGTAATAGATGTGAGGCAACGGAACTCATATGTTTAGCTTTCCTGTGTACAGCATTGTCAGTTATATTGCTGAGTTGTTTCTGTGACTTGCCAATCACCTTCCCTGCAATGTTGACAATCTTGGGGAACTTGTTTGTGCTCCTTGCTCTCAGGTTGCCATACCATGCTGTAATGTCAAAAAATTAAAATGCTTTAAACCAGGCTTCTGTATGTTATTTCAAGTATGTGCTGGCTAACACTGAAACTCTTCAGCTTCCTGATCAAAAGTGCCACATTTAATTAATTACATATTAGAAATTGTTGCACTGTCCTGACAAAAGTTAGCCACAGGACTTATTCACTTCCATGCCATATCTAATCTAAAGACAGGCTTCCTACGACTGTGTCCTATAACGCAATCTCGAAATCGAATTTCTCAAAATCAGATCACAAGTGGACAGCGCTAAAGTGTAGATGCACTGTGATCCAATAAGTCAAACCACATGCTGATGTGGTCTAGGATGCATGTGACCACATATCTTGTGCAATGTAAACACTAATGCGTCCTGGCGCATATGTGACAAGGACTTCATCATCAATGCGGGACGTGGTGGTTGTTTCGGGGACAGCGCGTTAACGCTCTATAACATGCCCTTTAATCGATGAGTTGTGAGGAAATGTGGCGTGACCGTCTGTTGTCTTGTCCTACGAATGTAGACGTGTTGGATTCTGTTGACAGCGATATCTCCAGCTGTACAGACAAAACCACTAACGTGACCGGGAAGAGTGTGGACATAATAACTGTACGTGGGGCCCTACGTAGACAGTCCCAAAATCTGAACGCAAGTGGTTAACTAGAGATGCGTGATAGACACAGGTTGGTGTACTGTGATGCATCTCGGCTGTCCACTTGTGTTCGGATCACTGAAAGGCTTATTAAAACCAAGTGTAAACAGGGTCACAGTTACATCTAAGTACAGCCTCCCAGGTATTCCAATTACACCCAAAGCTTATGCACTCACAAAGCCCCCTAATACAGTATAGACAGGTTAATAAATATCAGTGGAGAGTCAGTGTATCTGACACACTGTCTTCCTCACTTGTACGCCACAGATGTATTTTAGAAAACTATGCTATCACCGGCCAAGGCCTCATACTACCTAGAGTATGCCTCCGTCCTGGAGAACTCCATTGTCAAAAATCTATCAAAATCACATGAGAGCCATACAACTGCATCGGGAGACATATTATTTAATAACACGCATGGTCAGTGAATTTAATTCTGAATCAATTTTGCGACTACATTTTTGTTTTTCACGCTACGACGAGTCAACATATCTGCCAAGACAGATTTACTCCTTCTACCACTAGATGAGAACAACCAAACTCCCTTGCTGTTCCTCCTGGGGGCTTCACAATACAGCTCCATCTACTATAGTGTACACAGTGAGCCTGAACTGAATCCTGATCAATGCTGACACACACACACACACACACACACACACACACACACACACACACACACCCACCACTGGGCTCTCATGAGATCTTCCCATACCTGAGTTAAGGTATCTCTTGTATTATTCATCATTACAGGCATGCATACACAACAATCTACTTTGAGCTTTTTCAGCGGCTGGTTTCATTGCACGCAGTCTCTCCCAGTTGATTTTGGTGTTAACAGATAGTCCTTGACAGTTGCTTCCTTGGAGGAGGCAGAGATGAATGACATCCTCCGTTTCATGATTGACTCTGTTGCTATGCTGATATTACATAAAGCTGTTATTATTTACCATTCAGATAAGGGGTGCCAGTCACATTACTAAGAAAGCAGAGCAGTCTTTGGTACAAGGTCCATATTTTCAGGTATTTTAGCAAGCAGTTCTGAACAAAAGATGGAAAACAATTATCTGAAACAAGATAGCAGCACCTAAACAAAGACTGAACATAACCGAACTGATCTGTTGGAGTAATGTTGTAATGTGCTGCTGGTATTTTGCAGACCGAACATGTTAAAAAGTAAAAGTAAAGGCCTTTTCTTGAGCAAAATAAGACTAATTCTGCAAACTAGGCATATGGAGATATGGCTGCAAATGCAGATATTCCAGTATTAGACAACTGCAAATATTGAAAGACATCCTGACTTTGCTGAAACCACCCGAAAGAGTTCAGGTACCAACTAAAAAATAAGTTCAGTGAACAAAGTCAAATATGCCAGGGCTGTTCCTTTCCTGCCAGCCTCACACAAACCATAGCCAATGTTTACTGGTCCTGAAAATATGGTTATAATTGCGAGGCAGCATGTCCTCCAGCTTGAGCTTAGGAACAGCCAAACTACAATGTCACAAACAAGAGAAATATCAAATAGTCTAACTCCACAAGTAAATAGGTTTCACCTTTAGTGCTGTATGACATAATGACCAAATATAAAACAGCTGTAACTAATGTAAAAGTCACCCTCTGCAGAATGATCTTGTAACTCATACACCAAAGATGTCATTGTGTAGCATGTAGTGTTTCATGTGAGTGTGATCCCCTTCTTGAAACTGACTGTGGTCTAATATAATGTTGCAGAAGCTGCTTTGCTTGGCTGCTATTTTAGGTTGTAACATTAACTGAGCAATGCCAGACACACCAGGCTGAAAATGGTGCCCATCGTCTAGCGCTGTGGTTATTTGATCTAGTCATAGATGCGCTGCTGCAACATTTCCTCTGAGAGGTATGAGTTGAATAGTGACAATGACCAGCACGGATGTTTCTCAACATTTATATCATAGGAGCAATTTTCTCAAACAGCAGGGGGTCTGCTGAGATTGAAAACATTGCTAACCGGATCTTAAAAATACTAGATGACTGTCAAACAGTGGATTTGTGTGCTTGCAAGGTTGTTATTTACCCTATCCGTCAAACAAAAAGAAAAAGGAGACAGTGGCTCCAGTTTGTCTCCGTAAAACTCCTTTGAGTGTCAAAGTGCGGTGGGATTTTGCATATATATATGACATAGTTTTGGTTCTCAACAGCACACTCCCTCTGTCAGTAAAGCAGGGATGTGTAGTGCGCTCAGGATTCAATCAAAGATGTTGTAGGTTGTTGGAATAAAGATGCAAAAAACATTCTAATGAAAGACACACATGCAAGAACACGTGCTATGAGAAGATCACTCAAGTTTGACTTAATACCAAACATTTCATTTCTTCCTGACACCAAGCCAAGTATCACTTTTGATTTAATGACACATGAAAATAAGTGATACATAATTGTTTCTAAAAAGTGGCAATTGTTCTTGTAAATCCTCCCTCCCCAATTAAAATGGCGCTAATTGTGCGAAAGCTAGAACTACAAAAAGCTTTTTAATGTGAGACATATTTTACCACAAGTGTCTCAGTTTTACGTACTCGCACCAAAACACCATCTGTGTCAGAAAGCAGCACTTCACAATGTGAAGTCAACTGGAGCATATATATCTGGTAAAATGGATGCCAAACAGTAAACATGCTGCGTGCTTTCTGATGAAATTAATGTGTTTTCCAAGTAATTGCATCTGCAAATTGTATACAGTCTGCCTTGGACATGATGTTTTGATTGTTTATCACATTTAACCAAAGTGGATTTAATTAAGATGTTTTGATCAACCCTCTCGAGAAACTCATTTTATTAACCATTTATTTTGTGCTCACAGTTGTGCTTTAAAATGCTACAATAACGTGGACAACCGAGTCTGATTATTAATGAATCGTAAAATATTCACAAAGTGGGATATTAGTGTGATCAGCGGCAGATGTGAAAAAGCTGCACTGAAGAAACCAGATTCAACCCGACAACACAGATTTTATTAGAAACTAATTTATCTATTTTTAAATGACATTTCTATGGATTATTTTGGGCTGCACACCACAGTGTCCGCCGTGTACAGAAGTACCAAGAATGGCCTGACCTTTAAATTAGCAACCTGCTGTATATGCTTAAGGAAGCAATATATTCCATTGCACACTGATAGCTCCATGTCTGTGTGTGCTGTGTTGTTGTGAGCTACATGGTATGGCTGTGGAGAGGGAGAAAACTGTGCGTGTGTCTCTAAAGCCGGTTGATGCTGTGGAGCTGTGGCTCATTAGGCCCAGTGGGTGATGGCAGCAGGTTGGCAGCTGTGGTGATTTCGTTAACCTTTACCTCAGGGCAGCCAGGGAGGACAGACAGCCACACAAAGACATTTCAGCCCGAGCCGAACAATCAAACAATGCATTCTTCCGCCAATCCTGCGGTGCTAATTTTACATCCGTGTTGTTTTTCTGGGGCCAAAACGAACGCCCATAAAGAAATTTCCTGGGGTAAAAAATAAACGGAGTCATTTTAATAGATTTGTGCTCTGTGCCCGCATGTGCAAAGCTTTGTGTAATTTTTTTCTCTCTAAAAGCAGGAAGCACTCAATTCATTCTGGGTAATGTGTTTACTATTTCCACAAAGCAGCAAGTGGTCACCTGACACATTACATTAACATAGAAAACCCTATATTTGAGCTTTTCAAAACATCCTCTGCCTCGCCTGTTTTTGTTTTATTTCTGCCTCCCTACTCTGATTTCCCTACATTTGCAAACTCTATATTTTTATTTTCAGTATTCACTCAAGCAAAACAGCGGAATCAAATCCAGTAAAGTCAATGTTTGAAAAAATCAATTTATATCAATCTTTCTTGCATCTTTTTTTAATTTCTACAGTTTGGTGTCAGGATTTTGAACACCCATATTGAAAGAAAAGGTGGATGGATACAGTTAACCCTTACAGTGTCCTCCCTCATCAGAAACACCTCACCTTGGGGGGTGACTGCTGCTGCTGTTGCTGCTGCTGTGGACCCTGCTTGTTGGAGGCTGGCTGCGCATGCTGATGATGTGGATGATGGTGGGGATGGAGGGCCTGCGAAGACGAGTGGTGCCCTTGCATGGGCCTGAGGGCACGGGGGATAAACTCTGGAGCCAACGGGTTGAGGACGTAGGTCTTCTTGAGCTCCAGGGCCTCCAGCTGAGACTTGATCTGCTCAAAGGTGATGCCGTGTAGGCTCGAGTTTTCGTGGCAGATGGAGATAAAGTGCTCCCAGAATTTTCTGGAAAGGGGCAAAAACGAGGAAACAACAGATGGAGACACGTTTAATTTCTATTCTCCTTTATCTCTCCTTGTTTGGATTGAGTGTTTTATGGATCATTGTGTTGATTTTTTCCTGCTGGCAGTGCAACAAATTACTCCTTGGGGGCTGAATATAAAAAAATCAAGTCCATTACAAACAAATGTAGAAAAAGCGTGTGTGAAGCAGGTGTTGAAGGGAGAGAGAAAAAGGAAAATCAGCAAAATGATGAAGCACACCAAAGGGGAAGGAAATGAAACCTCGGCAAAACAGGAGGAGCAGAAACACAACAATGAAAAGAACAAAGAAAACAATAATCACACAGTGTACTGTTTACAAATTAGCTGTCAGCTTTGACGAATACAATCATGGGAACAACCAAATAATTCTCACAGACACTAGATATGTGAAAATGTAAATAAATGGCCTCATGTTAAAAGGAATAATTTACTTTCTTCTTCAACCTTACACTGTTTCAGCCCTCATACACCCACAATATTAGTGTGCTAACATTTGAAGCGCACTAATCCTTATCACTGGCATGATGAAAGACAGCATGCTGTATTCTTTTCAGTTGTATCGCTATGTCCTAACTTAATCAAACAGGAGCACCAGCAACTAAAATGTCTGACCGCATTGTTTTTTATTGGAATGTCCTAAAAGGCAGCGAGCGATGCAGCACGATGTCGTGCACTGTTTAGAAACGCATTTTTGTGGGGCGCCCTGTTTCTATTTTATTCCTGCCACTCACATTAAAAACGCCACAATGGATGAGGAATGGCTAATTCATGAGGTTAAAAGGCAGAGTTATCTGCAAGATTTCCTCCCTATTTCACCTCCAATACTTCACAATAACAACCTATTCGCTGTTGGCTATAATGTATGTGACTGTATGTCATCTCCAGTTGGTATCACAAAGTAAAATGTGTGATTTCTGTTTGGAAAGTACAAACTGCAACGCAGCTGATAGGTAAGAGGTTTGTTTACCTGATGTAACAGAGTTCCATATCTAACAGACTTTGTGTGGACAGAGAGCGTCCAGTGTAACTCTATGTGGCGCGATAGTTGGGTGCTCGCTTGCTGTTGGGACACGGTGCAAATCATTAACTTGTGGGAGTAACAGGTCTTTTGTATAAACAGTAAACAATCCTGGGTATTTGCTGTTTCAACATCAATACTAACTGCAACTAAACCAAAAAAATAAATAAACCTAAGCTACTTCGTACTGACTGACCAGGATCGTTCACTCCCAGGAGAAGGCTCAATGTTGTTCAAACAATGCATTCATTCTGGACACATCAATTTACTCACTCTATCTTTGCAGTATTGCATTTGTAACAACCACAACAGAAAAAACGACCTGACATGTTATGACAACTAATGGAGGCAAAACCGACAGTTGCTATGGAGATAGGAGGTGGGCGATGGGGGTCCAAGAGCGAAGGAGTTAAAGAGATTTAAATAGAGATGGGGGGTGGCAGCCAATGTCATTTCCCTTCATAGCTGTTGTAAATAAACCCATGTTGACAACCTAAAGCTCAGTGAATACAGAAAAATAAACAGGCGTCCAATCGAAACAAACGGGTAAAAACTACAACTAGTGATTTGATAGAATCTCTTTGGTATATGATGTCCATGGCATGTCATGTGACTCACACAAATGTATCAGTAGGACTAGTAGGAAAAGCACAGGTTAAAATAATCAAATGAACAATGACTGAATTCCTTTTAGTTACTTTGATTTCAGGATCCAGGTTTTGTGCGTGCAGGCTCACTGTCACTCATGGTGGGAGATTTGAATAGAACAGAGCCACTGCTGGTGTTATTAGTTATACCTGTACTTTTCCTATTATGACAAGTCAAAATGTCTGCCATG